>NC_059437.1:6982381-7009881 GCF_021028975.2 Sphaerodactylus townsendi
CTCCAAACTAAAGAGTCCCAAACGCTGCAGCCTCTCCTCATAAGGAAGGTGCTCCAATCCTTCAATCATCCTCGGGCGAATTCCCACTGCCTCCTTAGCACAGTTTCGGGCCACTTACTAACACGGTTTCATCGACGTCCTCCCCATGACTTCTGTGGCAGCAACCGTTTCTGACGCTCGTTTTACCCATTAATGTGTGTCCCGGCAGAACCTGGATGCAAATGGGTTGGGCCCCGTTACCACAGTTTACGGCTGTTCCGAGGGGAGGAACAAGGTTTGGAACCTGGAGTTGTTCCCCACCCCAGAGCGTGACGTGCATTTCGCGCAGCCAATTGATTTGACCCTTGCGCAGTCTACTTCCGGGTTGATGGAACGATCACATTTCTGAGCATGTGCAATACAAGTGAAGGATCGCCTGTTCACCGATTTAATGGTAAAACTTTCAGAAAATAGTTGCTTTACAGTAAATGACAAGTATTCATAGTGGTTGCACTTCAGCGTTCACACAGGTTTTTTAATGGGTAAAAATGGGTAGTGTTTCTGAAGTGGCTAACAGGTCCCGCCCAACTGAACACCGACCAATCAGATTAGGGCACATGGCTGTGGGGATTGCAACGATGCCTGCACCCGGGAGTGTCTGCTGTGTGCTCGCTGTGGTGGGGAGGGAGAAACTGCGATGAGGAGGACACGGATTCACAAGGAACAGGTTTGGATCCGCTTGCAATTTTCAAGTGGGAATTCGCCCCTCGTTGCCCTTCTCTGCACTTTTTCTATCTCTTCAATATCCTTTTTGAGATATCTTCACCCAAGAGGAGGTGAGGAAAATTCCTGCACCTGAACCAAGCTTCTTAGGAGGTGAATCCGCTCGTCTGTGTTTCAATTGTGAAGCCACCACTCTGATTAATCAGTCACTACAGCTTCTCCACCAATCTGAATGGTGGGGCCATATCGAATCCAACATTCTTAAGCTGGGCTACTCTCTGGATTCCTTGACCGTATTTTCATTCAAAGAAATATTCCAGCTCCTGAAAAAGAGGCTACTGGATCAGGAGCACCAAACTCTAATCGAAAAGGCCACTAGGTCTTGCTCCCCTCTCGCCCTGGGTATTCCCTGCTCGGGAAGCAGGGGGGCTAAATATCTTCATCAATTAATCCTGCCCAGGTCTGGTAGAACAGTGATGCTGGCCCGCTGTCATGCTCTCCCATCAGCTGTGCTATCGGGAAGGTTTGCCAAAACTCCCCATCAGCAAAGGCTTTGTGCATGGAACGGGGACTGTCCAGATGCCATAGTACATATTTTACTATATTGTCCCCTCCTTACGGCACCTAGAACAAAATGGCTACCTCCTCTCTTAGCAAAAAAGAGCACACATCCGATTTGCAGAAGATCATCTTTCTATTAGATAACACCAGCAGCGAGGTAACAGATCCAGTAGCCAAATTTCTTGACCTATATATAATCCAGAGATCCAAGTGTTAACTTGCCTAATTCCTTTCTCCCCCTCTCCCCCTTGTTTTAGCTTTCAATTTATGTATTGATAGTTATTCATAATTTTATTTTCATTACCTGTTTGGTGACTGAATTCTCTGTTGATAGAACTGTATTATTATGCCAATAATTATTATGCGAATAATCGGCTGCCCTCTCCCCTCCTTGGAAGAACTCTATAATTCCCGAAGCCTAAAAAAAGGCCAAAATATTCTGAGAGACCCGTCTCATCCAGCACACTCTCTTTTTGAACGGTTACCATCCGGCAGACGATACAGGTCTATCAAAACTAGGACAAAGAGGCTTAGAGACAGCTTCTACTCTAGAGCTGTGGCTATGCTGAACTCTGCGGCTTCGTGTTGATGCGTTTGGGGCTGTGTAGGGATGGGTGGAGGAAGGGGAAAGGGAGGATGGGGTATGAGTCTGAAATTGTGTGCATCGAGGAATGCTGCTGTAAATTTCGTTGTGCGTGCACAATGACAATAAAATGCTTATGCTTATGCTTATAAAGGTTGAGTTGAGTTGAGTAGACAACTGTGAGCTAAACCTGAAGCTACTTGCAGATGTACAAGCATTCCTGCAAACACTGGAAAATGACCAGTTGGCCCCTGTAAGCAGTTTGGAATATGCAGGCCCTCATGCTTCCATCCCTTCCCATTCCCTTGGCCAGACTACTTTCTTTCCTAACAGGATGTAGAGAAGAATTTGTAGGGGTGCATGGCTCTGTTAACAGAGGTTGGCTCTCTGATCTGTATTATTTTTTTCTATTGACATTCCTGCCTTTCTCCTGAACATCTCAGGACCCAAGGCAGGATCTGAGATCAGAGTTCCTGTACACCATCATAACTTCCTGCCTGGGCTGATGGGGTAGTATTTTAGGCCTCCCAAATTGAATGAAAAGTCTGAGAAAACTATAATTTCCATCAATTCCAGAACCCCCCCCCCCCCCAATTCTCAGCATTCCACAATACACACTTTCAGTGGAGGTGAAAGATCGCATGGCTATGAATGGTACTAATTACAAAAACACAAGTGCTCTTGAAATATTGCCAGCATTGTTATGGGGAGTTTCTTTTTCTGAAATCTGCTTTTTTGGGATATATTTCTAATTTTATGTTATGCATCCGAGGGTAGTTTTCTAGAAGGAAATTTAGAAAGACACTGAACAGCTACAGTGTTAAATTTTGTCCCTCGTCCTTATGAGTTTTGATCAAAAAGGAATTGATTCAAAACAGGCTTCAAATTCCTAAAAAGAGGGAAATGTTGGATTTTTGGCAGAAATTAGGTCATGATTAATTAATAGAATGGTGCTTAACAGTGCTATCCTCTGTCTCAGAAAAAAAGATGTTAGTAGGCAGGATATTCCTCCACCACAGAACTCATCATGCCGGACCTTCTTTGTTGTGGAATGCTCCGCCTGTGTCCTAGTATCTACCTAACCCTGCTTTGCCCCATCACCAAGGCTGATTCCGCATGGGCCAAAAACAGTGGTGTGAAAACAGTGTGAAAACAGTATAAACTCTTTTATACTGTTTTAAACCCTTTTACACCATTTTCACAGCATTTTCACACTGGTGTTTTTGGCCCATGCGGAATCAGCCCAAGTATTGGTGATAGTCAGTCAATGAACTGTAAATCCATTTATAAGAAGTACCATGTTCAATAATGCACAAAATAATGGTTTTGACAAAGACAGTGCATAAAAATGAATGATAATTCTCATATTTGTTCAGGACTATATTTTAATGCAAAAGCATACAATTTTCTCAATCACTCCACCTCAACTGACTTAGCAACATCTTTTTCCGGAGAGTATAGATTTTGCTCATTTTAAGTGGGGAACAAAATATAACAACAGTGAATGGGGCATTGTGAGAAAGATACATGCAGTGTTCAAACACATTATTTGCAAAGATTACATCTGCGCTACATGCTGTTACAGAGCAGGGTCGTTTAACAGCATTTGTGTGGATTCAGTAAGCTCATTGGCCCTTAGAAGATCCACTTGTGTTCAATAGTTGTCCACCCGTGCTGTATTTCTCCCTTCAGTCTTTTGCAGACTTTTAAAATTAATTAATTAAAATAATAATAATTCCTTACAGAAAGAACACCCCCCCCCCAAAGTACGTGATAATTATGGCATGTCTACAGATAAGTGTCTATACAGGTTTTCCAAATATCTTAGTGGTCTGACTTCCCAGTTCCCTCAACGAAACTTTTCTGCAGAGTTAACTAAACGAACTAAAAGTGCACAAGAACGCTGCAGGGAATTCTTCCCAAAGTGTTAACTATCTTTGGCAATCTATCTTGAGAATGTTAATCTTAACATGTTAGTCTTTAAAAAAAACGGGGGGGGGGGGAACTTAATGAAGAAATTAAGGAGATGTTTCACTTGAGTGGCAGTTTTGCCTCAAGTCACCCGGAGTGTGTAAAACAGTACGCACATTGCTTTAATGAATGTCAACATTTACTGACATTCGTTTTGCTTCAGGAAATAGTAAACTCTTTACTGCCTATCAGACCTGGTGTTCCAAGCAAGTCTCGTCCCTGCCTTACCATCATCCATAGCCTAGTTCTCACTGAGGTGGTAAACCTGGATCTCAGTTGTGCCATTTCCAGTGGAGGGGAAGGGAAAACATATAAATGCAGAAGCTCTTCTCAGAAACCTCCATCCAAAATGCTTTTGTGTGCACAGCCTATTCTTTTTTTTTTTCAAATCTGGAGGAGCATTCGATGGGACAGACTGTCCTGTAATCAGAAGTGGTACAGTCCAGATGCACATTTACCACCAGAGAGAAAATTCAACCTACGACCACAACCTTCCTGCAGCACCCAGAGATGAAAAGTGCACCTTCTTATTCATACAGTGAATGTAAGTGGAAGCAATGAGATTGTCTTCTCCATTTTCTCCAAACAATGAGATTGTTTTCTCCGCTATGCAGTGGCGTAGTGGCTAAGAACAGGTGCACTTGTAACCTCAGCTTGTGGGTTCTGTGGGGCAGAACTTGGAATGAGTTTGCAACAACAAATTTTTAAAAACAAAATGGTTTACTTTCTTAACATATAACATATAACATCAACATTTAACATCACACTTCAAGGTCCTGTTCAGGTTGCATTTTCAAGTCCTTATATTTACAGTCTACTGATACTGCCAAGTCCAATTCTTCTTTGCAAGTGGGCTGGCTCCTGAAGACTCCAAGGGCTTCTTGATGAACAGGCTTCAACATGGTGAAGGTTTCCAGGAGAACTCTCACCCATTACAACCACAAAAAGAAACCCTGAAACAATAAACTCCAACATTTACAACATAGCAAAAACAAACAACTACCTTCCCAGTAGTTCCCAACAATATTGCAGTTTACCTTAACAAGGTGTTAAGGGCTTATACAACCAAGGTCCGAGTCTGGTAGCCTTGTCTCCTCCAAACTAGCTCTGCAGCCTTCTGCTGCTTTGAGTCTCCACCCCTTACTGGGTCAACCCATTCTGAGCATGGGGGTTACACACTCTGACCTGGAGGAACCGGGTTTGATTCTCAGCTCTGCCGCCTGAGCTGTGGAGGCTTATCTGGGGAATTCAGATTAGCCTGTGCACTCCCACACACGCCAGCTGGGTGACCTTGGGCTAGTCACAGCTTCTCGGAGCTCTCTCAGCCCCACCTACCTCACAGGGTGTTTGTTGTGAGGGGGGAAGGGCAAGGAGATTGTAAGCCCCTTTGAGTCTCCTACAGGAGAGAAAGGGAGGGTATAAATCCAAACTCTTCTTCTCTTCTTCTTCTCCATTTGTTCCCATGTGGCAGGGGAGGGAAGAGTTAAACCTTCTCTTCCCCTGTCCCCATGACATTTTTCCTACTTGCCAAGGCAAGTCATGTACCACATCTGCAAAAGGAAAGTGAAACTCTCAATGCAATCCAAAGTGCAGTCATTTTATGTGGAAATGCTTACCATAAATTGTACTGGTCCATGCAGGTGTGAAGCAGGTTGCTGAAGCTTTTTGTTCTTCGGGATTTCAGCACTGGACAGCACTGGTCTTCTGAATGTATTGTTGAAGGCTTTCATGGCCGGAATCACTGGGGTGTCTTGTGGTTTCCGGGCTATATGGCCGTGTTCTAGCAGCATTCTCTCCTGACGTTTCGCCTGCATCTGTGGCTGGCATCTTCAGAGGATCTGATAGTGCTGTGTGGTTTCCGGGCTATATGGCCGTGTTCTAGCAGCATTCTCTCCTGACGTTTCGCCTGCATCTGTGGCTGGCATCTTCAGAGGATCTGTCTTCTGAAGGTATGCCAATCTCCAGCAGAGTTTCCTAAGTTATGGTGAAAGTGTTTTTAAGCAGGAACGTATGAACATTTTTCCCCCTCTTTTTGTGCGTGCATTAGAGATTTAAATAATCTGACACGGAAGCAACCGGGAGGAATGTTTTTGCCTCCTTTTAAGCAGAAAAAGATTGTGGTAGTGACCATGTTTTCCTGGAATTTGTTACACAGTGGAAAGTGGATTCGAAGCATAGTCAGGCACACGTTCTAGGCTCTAAGAAAGCTGGTTTCAGTAAACTTAGGAAACTACTGGGTGTGATGCCATGGTTAAGAACACTAAAAGGGAAGAACATAAGAACATAAGAATGAGCCTGCTGGATCAGACCAGAGTCCATCTAGTCCAGCACTGTGCTACTCACAGCGGCCCACCAGATGCCTTTGGGAACTCACCTGCAGGATGTGAAAGCAATGGCCTTCTGCTGCTGCTGCTCCCGAGCACCTGGTCTGCTAAGGCATTTGCAACCTCAGATCAAGGAGGATCTAGATTGGTAGCCACAGATCGACTTCTCCTCCATAAATCTGTCCAAGCCTCTTTTAAAGCTATCCAGGTTAGTGGCCATCACCACCTCCTGTGGCAGCATATTCCAAACACCAATCACAGGCAGTGTGAAGAAATATTTAAGTGAAACTATCAGAGGACAGCGCAACAGCACGCTAAGGGAATGTATGATGGAGCTTCTTAAAAGTGAGATCTCATGGCACAATTTCAAACAGTTCCAATGTGGAGGAGAAATGGGGGGAGAAAAAATGGAAAGCTGGATGTTTGTCCAAAGAACTTTCCACTGAGTTAAGATTTAAAAGGGACATGTAAAGAAATGGAAAAAGAGGTAAATCACCAAATAGGAGTTCAAACAGATAGACAGGACATGTAGATAGTCAGAAAAGCTAAAGATCAGGAGTTCAGTCTTGCAAGAGAGATTAAATACAATAAAATACTTTTTTGGTTATGTCTGCAGCAAAAAGAAGAAAGAGGGTATAATATGGTCACTGTGTGAAGAAGATGGCAAAATGCCACAGGGGATAGAGAAAAGGCAGAACTACTCAACAACTTCTCTGCCTCAGTCTTTTCCCAAAAAGAAAACAGTGGTCAGCCAGAGAGATATGGAACAAAAGATGCAGAGGGGTGAATTCAGCACAAAATAAATTAAGAGGGAGTATAGGAAGACCCAGCTACTTGAAATGAATTCAGATCTCCAGCGCCTGATGAACTACATCCCAGAGTATTAAGAGAACTGGCAGAAGTAATCTCAGAACCACTTGCTATAATCTTTGAAAACTCCTGGAGAACAGAAGAAGTCTCAATGGATTGGAAGAGGGCTAATGTTATCCCCATCTTCAGAAATGGGGAAAAAGAGGACCTAAACAATTACTGCACAGTCAGCCTGACATCAATACAAGAAATATTTCTAGGGCAGATGATTAAACAAACAGTCTGTAAGCACTTGGAAGAGAATACTGTGATCACTAAAGGTCAACATGGGTTTCTCAAAAATAAGTCATGCCAGACTAATCTTATCCCTTTTTTTAATAGAGCGACAAGCATGATAGATGAAGGCAATGCTGTGGAAATATCATACCTTGATTTTAGTAAGGACTTTGACAATGTGCCCTATGATATTCTTGTGAGCAAGCAGCAGTGGTGTAGGAGGTTAAGAGCTCATGTATCTAATCTGGAGGAACCGGGTTTGATTCCCAGCTCTGCTGCCTGAGCTGTGGAGGCTTATCTGGGGAATTCAGATTAGCCTGTACACTCCCACACATGCCAGCTGGGTGACCTTGGGCCAGTCACAGTTTCTCGGAGCTCTCTCAGCCCCACCTACCTCACAGGGTGTTTGTTGTGAGGGGGGAAGGGCAAGGAGATTGTAAACCCTTTTGAGTCTCCTGCAGGAGAGAAAGGGGGGATATAAACTCTTCTTCTTCTTCTTCTTCTTCTTCTTCTTCTTCTTCTTCTTCTTCTTCTTCTTCTTCTTCTTCTTCTTCTTCTTCTTCTTCTTCTTCTTCTTCTTCTAAAATGTGGGCTAGACAATGCTACTGTTTGATCGATTTGTAATTGATAGACTGACCAAACTCAAAGGGTGCTCACCTTCATCCTGGAGAGAAGTTACTAGGGTGTTACTACAGAGTTCTGTCCTGGGCCCTGTGCTATTCAATATGTTTATCAGTGACCTGGGTGATGGAATAGAGGACATGCTAATCAAAGTTGGAGATGATACAAAATTAGGAGGGGTAGCTAATAGCCCAGAGAATGGGGTCAGAATTCAAAATGACCCGGGCAGATTAGAAAAATTAACAAAATGAAGTTCAACAGAGATAAATGTAGAATATGTGTCGAATATGTGCTGACCTGACCTCGATAACCCCAGGCTAGCCTTATCTCATCGAAACTCAAAAGCTAAGCAGAGTTGACCCTGGATAGAACTTGGATGGGCAACCTCCAAGGAATGCCAGGGTCATGGCAGAGACACACAATGGCAAGCTACCTCTGTTGGCTTGAAAACCCAATGGGGTTGCCATAATGAGTTAGATTTTATGTTATATTGATTTACTGTTCTGGAAACAGTCATGTTGTGAGCCGCCTCGAGCCCTTCGGGGATGAGGCGGCCTATAAATTTTATTATTATTATTATTATTATTATTATTATTATTATTATTATTATTATTATTATTATTATTATTATTATTATTATTATTATTATTGATGATGACGACGACGACGACAATAATAATAATAATAATAATAATAATAATAATAATAATAATAATAATAATAATAATAATAATAATAATAATAATAATAAAATCAGCTGTGACTTTATGACACAAAAATGTGCTAATAGAGGGGTCTTTTCCCTGTGGAAGAATGCTGGAGCTTGCTTGGGGAGGTAGGTTTATTAATCTGGAGGAACCGGGTTCGATTCCCAGCTCTGCCGCCTGAGCTGTGGAGGCTTATCTGGGGAATTCAGATTAGCCTGTACACTCCCCCACACACCAGCTGGGTGACCTTGGGCTAGTCACAGCTTCTCGAAACTCTCTCAGCCCCACCTACCTCACGGGGTGTTTGTTGTGAGGGGGGAAGGGCAAGGAGATTGTAAGCCCCTTTGAGTCTCCTGCAGGAGAGAAAGGGGGGATATAAATCCAAACTCTTCTCTTCTTTTTTTTCTTATCTTTGAATTGTAATTTTTTATCTTCTTGCTTGTCATGGACCAATTTGGGGTTTCCTAGCTAAGGGAAAGTGATATATAAGTACTGAACAAATGAGTTAATCCTGCTTTCTAGAAGGTGGTTTCAGTTACCTTCAGTGGGATTTAACAAGCTGATGTGTGCCCAGAATTTCATTTTTAGGATACTGCCAGAACATCCTATAACCATTCTACCATATCGGAAGGGAGATAAAGGATTATGGAGGGTTATTTTTTTTTTAAAAAAAAGAGCAAGAAATACAAGCACTGTTGTGGTAATGTGAGTTATATTGCAGCAATCTATGCTGTACCACATCTTTTTTTTAAACATAAAATGTTCCTAAAACTGCCTTATAGCAAAATTATCACTTCCAACTTTTGTGTTTTCTTTCAATGTGACATTTTCTTCACACCTATTTTCTCTATGGCTGCCTATATTTTTCGTATAGCGCTAATTATATTTTTAGATTAACTTTACAGCTTAACTTAATTGCTTCTTCATTGGAAGCTGGGAACTTTCTGGCGTGTCTGCATTTTTCCTCTCTTTTCCTCAGGTTTTTTTTTTAAAAAAAGAATTGATTCAAAACAGCCCGTGCCTCGGCTGAGCTCTGCGGCGTCCATGTTTGTTTCCTAATTTTACTGTAATGCATTAGGACAAATAAATGATGGGGTCTTAAGCTTAACCTTAGCTTGCCTTGGAAGTTTTATTTATTTATTTATCATATTTATTTACCGCCCTCCCCCAAAGGCTCAGGGCGGTGTCCATCAGTCAATTAAAAACAATTTAAAACATATAATAATACATAAAATACTAAAACTTGCAGATGGCTTCAACCCCTCCCTCCCCCCTTTGTGTACCCAAGGGAGGCCAGATGTCCTTCATGGCGAAGTTGAAATCATCCCGGCTGGCCAAATGCCTGGCCGAACAGGTCCGTTTTACAGGCCCTGCGGAAACTTTGTAAGTCCCGCAGGGCCCTGATCTCACCTGGGAGCCTGTTCCACCAGGTAGGGGCCAGAGCCGTAAAAGCCCTGGCCCTTGTAGAGTCCAGCTGGATCGCCTTGGGGCCAGGGATCACCAGTAGGTCCGCCTCCGATGAGCGGAGGGGCCTAGAAGGGCAATATAGGGAGAGACGGTCCCTCAGATAAGCAGGGCCAAGGCCGCGAATGGCTTTAAAGGTCAATACCAAAACTTTAAACATGACCCGGTACTCGATTGGCAGCCAGTGCAGTTGGTATAGGACCGGCGTAATCCGGTCCCTAGATGTTGCCCCGGAAAGGATTTGATTTATTCTGATATAACCTCTACTAAAACTCATTACTTGCTCCCAGAAGCCAAATTCAGAACAAGGATGCTGACAAAATTCTCCTCATCCCCATTTTCTTCTCAAGTATTAGAGGTTTCCCAGGTTTTGCTTCCAAAACAGAACAAGTTCTTTCTATGCACTCAGCTTGTGCAGAGGAGTCTGTTTCATTTCTTTTGTTCTTGTTATTCATTCCCAAAGGGACTATTTTATTTCACAGACTTTTGCTCATTACTGTTTTGCTTATCACTGTTACTTCATTTTCATAATTCTGTTTCATTATTTATTTGTCATTAATCTCAGTGGACAACAGCCCCCTCACATTTTCTCAAGTTTCTTCTTTCCTGATTTTTCATACAAATTGCATTGGGGGGCAGGGGGGTTGTATAATTCCTCTAGCACACCCACATGACCACATTTCAGATAAATAGAATACAGCCCTATCCCTTTTAAAAAAAACCAATAAAAGGCACCCATTAATTTCAAACAGCCCCATAAAGGGGGGGGGCAAATCTGCTGGTGTGCGGCCATGCTGGTGGATTTGCCCTCCCGGGGCACTTGCACCTGGTAGAGGGTGAATCCACTGCCATGCAGTGGCCCTCCCCTGTAGCAGGACGTGGCACCAGATGCAGTGCCAGAGTCCCTGCACTTCTGCAGCTGCCACTGGCATGCCGGGGTAAGCTGGGGGCATGGCCAGGGGAGGAGCTGGGGGCGTGGCCAGGGGAGGAGCTGGGGGCGTGGCCAGGGGAGGAGATGGGGCATGGCCAGGGGAGGAGATGGGGGTGTGGCCAGGGGAGGAGCTGAACCTAGTAAGCTTCCTTCCTGCCATTGTTGCCAATTGCGCTGGCAGCTGGGTCATGAAACGTATGCCAAAAATGTGACATAAATCCAGGAGCAGCAGTGGCGTAGGAGGTTAAGAGCTCGTGTATCTAATCTGGAGCAACCGGGTTTGATTCCCCGCTCTGCCGCCTGAGCTGTGGAGGCTTATCTGGGGAATTCAGATTAGCCTGTGCACTCCCACACACGCCAGCTGGGTGACCTTGGGCTAGTCACAGCTTCTCGGAGTTCTCTCAGCCCCACCTACCTCACAGGGTGTTTGTTGTGAGGGGGGAAGGGCAAGGAGATTGTAAACCCCTTTGAGTCTCCTGCAGGAGAGAAAGGGGGGATATAAATCTGAACTGCTCTTCTTCTTCTTCTTCTTCTTCTTCTTCTTCTTCTTCTTCTTCTTCTTCTTCTTAAGCCCATTGGGGACTTCCTGGCAGCAGGGAGGCTTTTTCACGTTGCAAACCTCCCCATGCTGCCAAGAAGCCTCCATGGGAGCCTCACCCCAACATGGCCACAGAAACCATGGCTGGGCAGCTGGCCCCTTGAATAGGGTTGAAAGACTTTTATGTCCAAAATCAAATGGAAAATGGTTTTCCAGGCTGTATGGCCATGGTCTGGTAGTTTTGGGCTCTAACATTTCTCCTGCATCTTTGGCTGGAATCTTTAAAGGCACGTTACGGTAAGATGTGTTTCAGAAATGCATCTTACCATGACGTGCCTCTGAAGATTAGGAGCAAAAACTGCCGGACCGTGGCCACACAGCCCAGAAAACCCACAATAATCAGGATTCAGTGATGTTAAAATCTATGGGAGAATTGAGAGTGAAGGTTCCAAATAGCAGAACAGACTGCACTGCGGCCATATAGCTTGGAGAACTGTAGCACAAAGATGAGGAAAACTGACAAAACAAGGACATTTGATGGCACAAGGACAGCCAGCCTCCTGGGCAGGTGGGTGGGCAAGCAACAGAAGGACCTTGAAGTACATTTGCTTGGATGGGGTCAGTGGTGGGATCCAAAAAATTTAATAACTGGTTCCCATGGTGGTGGGATTCAAACTGTGGCGTAGCGCCAATGGGGCTGGGCGGGGCACGAAAAGGGCATGGCCGGGCATTCCGGGGGCGGGGCATTCCTGGACGGGGCTGTGGCAAGGATGTAGCCACTGTGCCGGTCCTTGGGTAGGAAACGAATGCATGCAGGCCCAGGCTGCCACGCATGCCAGTGCATCTCCTGCTAGACTGCTTCAAGTTCTGCATGCTACTGCTGAGAGGAGGGGCATAACTAAGGCAAAAATCATGTAGTAAAATAACCAATTAGTAACCCCCTCTCGGCACACACAAATAATTAGTAACCTACTCTCCGGAACCTGTGAGAACCTGCTGGATCCCACCTCTGGATGGGGTGGTGAGGTTTGGAACACACCAGTCAAACAGGCAAGTGCAGACTGCAATGGAAAATATGGCAGAGCCAAGCAAGAACTGAGAGTGGAAAGGCAAAGTTTCATCTCATATTGTTTAGGACTGGTTGTAATTCACATATGTATGTAGTCCTAGTGACTACAGGTTGCAGCTAATCAAGAAAGCCCAGAGGGCCCCCCCCTCTCTCTCTCTGCCTTAGGAAAATTTGGTTTTCCTTCTAAAAGTGAAAAGAGGCAGAGACTAAAATAACGGAAGAAACCAGTACAAAATGAAAGAAAATCATGGGCTTTTTCGTTACAGGCTGAGGAGATCTGCTTTGCTTTCATATTCATTATGATAACTACAGAATGTCCAATTTTTGGTAATTGTTGCAATTAATAAAATAAATGCTCAAATATGCCATGAATCCAGTTTTCTGTTATAATGTTCCATTCCTTCTGTTTGTTAATCTCTTTTCCTCATCTTAGCAGCACACTCCAAAAAGTACTGTTGATATTGGCCCCTTTTAGACTACCATTCTAAATCAAATGTCAACCATTGTTAGCTCAATTCCAAGTAAAGCAATACAGGGACGGGTGTTTCATACAGCTCGATCCAATCCATCTATGACCCATCTCTAAAGTGCTCTGAAGCACTCTGGCCTTTCTAACAGTGTCCCTATTTTTTTCTCTCCACCTTTTCTCACAATGCATTCTGTTCCAGCCAAAATCTCAGATTAGACTGAATTGCTGTTGTGGTCTAATGCTGTAGTGTTAATTTTGGAATGTTTTTTTAAGGCCACAAAGAACCATGGGAATTTGAACCCGAGTCTCCAAGATTCTTTCATGATTCTCAGGTCAGTATACCGCATTGGTTCTTTGCAACGTGTGCTCCTCCAATGCAAAACTTTGTTCTGTTTTTGGAAATTGGACAAAAGATATAAAGAACCTGAAAGTTCTGCCAAAGTGTGGTAGCAGAGTAGATTAGGCTAATGGGGGGCGATTCTGCACATGAGTAAAATAGGTTCGACCCAGTTCCCTGAGAAGGGTACTAACCTAGGTCGAAGCCATTGTTGTTCCCCACTGCAACCAGCTTGATCCCAGCTCGGAGGGCGGAATCATCCTGTACCTCTTCGCCGCTCCGTTCCAATTGGCTACTGTTCTACGACCATGTTCCATCTATCCCCACACACGTTATAAAAAAAACTGCCACAGGAATGGAGGGATGAAGGTGGTGTTTTTTGATTGTCCGCTTACATTGGTACGTGGAAATTGTGCGCCATTTGTGCGACCAGCCATCGTTTCAAATGCAAGAAAGAAGAGGGGAAAAAATTAGGCGCAATTTTCTCTGCGGTGGTTCTCCAGCTGTATGCATGCCCGAAACACTCAACTGTGATTGGCTGAATGGGGGACTCCTGGCACCAGAGATTCCGCACTTTACTGGAATCGAGCTGAGTTCGAGCGTGGTTCCCTGAAAAAGTAGTCGTTCCCAACTGGAGTCAGAAATAGATAGATATTTATTATTACGGCCTTTTGGCCAGCCAAAGTCAGAAATGTGACCGTTACAAGGGGTGAAGCTGGTACAAAACCACGTCGATCCCAGTGGTTGTGCGGAGCACTTAGGTCGAACACAGCTCGAACTTAGGTCGATAACGCAAGTGCGGAATCAACAAATGTGTCATGGGACAGCCTCAAGTGAGTGGAGATTCCTCAGAGGACTCAGCTCTGCCAATAGGTTCTACCAGAACCCCAGCATGCAGAGAATGAAAGGTAGATTGGTCAAAACTAGAGGCACCACAGTCTCTCAGTCCATTGCCAGCTGTTAGCACTCAAAGTAAATGCAGAGAGAAATGTACCAGATATAATTCTATTAAACAAAATATGTGCTTTGAAATAAATTAAACTGTTTATAAAACATTGCTCTTGTGTCTGTTTTCTTTATAGTTGCTGGAATTATTATAAACACAATTTTACACATATGATGAAGGTCAAGTTTATGTCTTAAAATAAATACACTTTCAACAAAAAGGAATCCAACTGGATTTTCAATATAAAGAATACCAGTGCAAATGAGAGAAAAGAATGCATGACGGATGGGTTCTTGGTGATTAAAAAAAGGACTTCCAACACACATAGCGAACAATTAGGCACCAGGTGTTTGCTGTGTGGTGGAGGCGGATGTCCTTCGTGGCAAGATTTCTTGTATCGATATATTTCTTCTAGCCCTGCTTTCACTTTCCACTTTCTCTGTGGTAATCAAAACCACTTGTAGCATGAATTTAATTTGCTTTGTCACCAGAGCAGGGTATATTTGCCAGTGGACACAGCTTTGCCCCAGACTTCTTCCCTCTGTCCTTAGCTAGCCTGCCTTATCTCACCCTCCCTCCCTTTGCACACTAAGAACTCTCAGCCCCACTAACCTCACTAAGTGCTTGTTGTGAGTGTAAAGGTGGAAAGTGTAAACCACTTTTTAACTTCTGGTAGAGAAAAGTGGGGTATAAAAATAACTCTTCTTTCTAGGGGACTTTACAATTAGTGGCCCAATCCAAAGCGGGGAGGGGATTTGCCAGTGGAAACAGCAAATGGCCACACCAGTGGATTTGCCCTTGTAGGGCGCTTGCCCTGGCAGAGCAGTGAAACAGCCAGCATGCAGTTGGGTGACCCTCCCTGGCACTGGGATGTGGTGCCAGTGTCCCTGAACTCCTGCCCTCACCATAGTGAGGGTGGTCAGAGGTCATGGGTGAAAGAGGAGCCAACCTTAATTGGCTTCCTCCCAGACATTCCCCCATTGCACCAGTGGACTTATGCCACCAAAAACATGGCATAAGTCTATTTTGGCCAATAGGGGCTTTCTCGCGGTGGGGAGGGTTTTTTGGCTTTTTAACCCTCCCCACACCACAGGGAAGCCCCTATGGGAGTGGTGGGACAGCGCAGCATTGGTGCCATAGTCTGCTGCTCCTGGAGTAGTTTGGAGTAGTTCATGTAAACATAACAAAGGTAGGCTGCTTTGAATTTTTCCTATCCCTCCCCTCCATGGGGCTGAGAATTCTAGTCTCTGATCCAGATGCTGGGGGACAGATGCTGGGGACATTGTATGGCTGTTGTTGGCGAGGAATGTTCTCACATTTCTTGTTCTCGTTTTCACTCATATATAATATTTTGATTTCACAACTCCCCTGTACGAATTAAACTCAAGCATTTTTATTTTCATGCCATTTTCTGTTTCCCTCACATTGACTTTTCCCCCCTGTCAAATATACACAGTTCTCAGGGTGGTTGGTCAATAAATCAGCACTCTCTCATTATATGTATTCAAATAAATAATGGATGTTGGCATCAAACTGCATATAAAAACTAAACAATGCAACAAATCTGCGGAATCACAGCAGAGGAGCAGAGAGCAACAGCAATAGTAGGAAAAAATGAATGAAGTTTGAAATGTTGGCTGATCACTAAGGCCAGGCAAAGAAATGTATTCAGCATTTCTTTTATTGAATGGATCCAGGAATTTCCCAGGCTGGTTTGAGGGACTGGTTGAAGCGCATGGGTGGGATCGGTTTGCATTTTGTGTGGACATTTCGGATAGTTACTGTGATGCAATCAACTCCCTTCCAATTTGAAAAAAAGCTTTTTAACAAACTAGATAGACTACAAACCGGCCTTCACAAAAGAGTCTTCAGAGACTTTCCAGTACAGCAATGCACATTTTAAAAAGGTTTGGCATTAATCATTTATGACAATCTGTGAAAAAATCTGCCAAACGAGCGGGGGCGGGGATGCTCTAGTTTTAGGTACACTGGGCTGCCGACAGCTTTTGTAGGGTGGCATATGGAAACGTTGCCTTTGAAGCTCTTTTTGACTTCTTGATTCTTGTTTTCTGAAAACTGGGAGGGGTTATAAATAATATAACTGGAAATAAATAATTATCATGTTTTGCCGAAAACATCAGATAAAAATGTACCCGCCTTAGAGTCGCTTCACTAGGGTTGTAATCCAGTTAGGCCAGTAGAATGACCAACCTCTAGGTCAGTGGTGGCGAGCCTTGGGCACTCCAGATATTATGGACTACAATTCCCATCAGCCCCTGCCAGCATGGCCAATTGGCCATGCTGAAAGGGCCTGATGGAAATTGTAGTCCATAACATCTGGAGTGCCAAAGGTTTGCCACCACGGCTCTAGGTGGTGGCAGGAGTTTTCCAGGAATTACAATTAATCTCAGTCCCGCCGGAGCAGTGGTGTAGCACTAAGGGAGCAGGGGGGTGCGCAATGCACCAGTCATGCACCAAGGTGGAGGCATGGAGGGGCATGCGGGCGTGGCAGGGGCGCAGGGTGCATGTGTGCCCCGGGCACAATTCCCCCTCAATCTGGCCCTGCCCTGGAGGAAATAGCATTTCCAGAAGGGGTACACCATGGCATTACAACCTGGCTGAGCTTTCTCCTAACACTGCCCTCCGCAGGCACCATCCCCACATTTATTTGGAATGTCCAAAGCTGGAGCCACTCTTTATAACAATCCACAGGTGCAAAAATGACCGAGACAAAAATGACAGATATTCAAACTCGGCAACAGGGTTATCTCAGGCCGTTTCCGCACAGCGGCGGAAACGGCGAGGTCGGCGCATTGCGCGCCGACCCGAAGACGCTGGGACCGTCTGCATGGACGGTCCTTGAAGCAGCTGGGCAGCCGGGCGCTATGGAGCCGCGCACCAAGCCGATTTCAGTTTCGCCAGCCTGGCTGGCGTCGCCGGTGTCTGGTACATTACCTTCTGGCCCTGCGCGACCTCCGGGCGCAGGGTAAGGTATGTCCCCAGGCCTCGCGACGCGCCGGAGGCCCGGGGACAAGGTGAGTGCCGGGTGGGGGAGGCGGCATGAAGCTGCTGCCCGCTCGCCGCAGCGACTTACGCTGGCGCTTTCAAAAGAGCGCTGGGAAGCGCTCTGGGGAAACGCCGGCTTCAGGCCGTGCGAATGGCGGCCTGGAGACGGTGTTTTTACCGTCTCCAGGCCGCCATGAATTGCCCGTGCGGAAACGGCCAAAGTCTTCGTTGCTTGAGATAAGGCTCCTTTAATTGCTACATGGGAATGTCTCCGGAGGGAGAACATAGATTTGCTTGAGTTGTGGATATGATGAACAGACAAATGTCCTGATAGCAGCAAATTCATCACAGACTCGAAGAATAACAATTATATATGGGATACAAGATATACAGCGAATGGAAACAACAAATGAGACTGTATCCTTAATATTATGAATGGCAAAGCTTAACGCTGTTTATTACAACTGCTGAATTTCTCCCAAAGAGACTTACCTGTTATTTAAGTGTATTAGCACTCAGTATTGAATATTGTATGTGTATGCTCATATGTATCCAAATTGTATAGAATACAGCCACAGAGCAGCAGACGTGCGTCACGTGTTTTTTTCGGTCCTTCCCAGGTTCTCAAAGGGCACACGTACTTTCATTCATTATTTTATCAAAGGTGTACACAACTTGTCATGTTCCAAGTAGTCATGCAATGTCTGGAAAGAGTATTTGCCATGGGTGCTGATTGTTACAGACCTTAAACTGCAGGTGTGTGTCACAAATAATTTTTAACAGCTTCCAGCCTCTTCTCAGACTTGGAGCTCTAGAGGTCACATGTCCAATAAATCACTGCAACTTGGGATGCTAGGTCTCCCACTGTGCAGTTTCCAAACAGTTTTACCACACAGTTTTTGGTGAATCCTGTCATTTTTTTTCATAGAGTTTCTGGTGACTCCTAGAGTCACCTGATGTCATTTCTGCTCCCTCCCATCCCCCAGAAAATGGCATCACGGTGCACATGATTTGGAATCCTCAATTTCCATAAGTATTATGCAAATGCTGTAACCGTTACAGGTCAAAATGAGCATGTAACACTATCATGGAATTACTGAGGCAGATGCTGGAGATAGAAAGCTACAAAACTGCATCAAATGCACATAGTAACTCCTACAAACAAATATGCCACACGAGAACAGAAATATTCCCCTGACAGCTGTACTGCCTACACTAGACTGAAATCATTGATTTCCCTTTCCTTTCTTTGAAACTGTGCTTGGGAATAGGGACAAGCAGCACCTAAATGAGAGAGACTGGAGAAACTACAAAACAATCTCTCAAGGTTTCTCACTTAAGCTGCATCCAGATTGTCTTGTCTCCTGGATTGTCTTGTCTACTCACAATTTTTTTTTTAAAAAAAGTTGCAAATGTCTGCTATAGGGATATGGCAATAATTGCAACAATAGAAGAAGAGGAAGAAGAAGAAGAAGAAGAAGAAGAAGAAGAAGAAGAAGAAGAAGAAGAAGAAGAAGAAGAAGAAGAAGAAGAAGAAGAAGAAGAGGAGGAGGAGGAGGAGGAGGAGAAGGAGGAGGAGGAGTTTGGGTTTATATCTCCCCTTTCTCTCCTGCAGAAGACTCAAAGGGGCTTACAATCTCCTTGCCCTTCCCCCTCACAACAAACACCCTGTGAGGTAGGTGGGGCTGAGAGAGCTCCGAGAAGCTGTGACTAGCCCAAGGTCACCCAGCTGCCATGTGTGGGAGTGCCCAGGCTAATCTGAATTCCCCAGATAAGCCTCCACAGCTCAGGCGGCAGAACTGGGAACCAAACCCGGTTGCTCCAGATTAGATACATGAGCTCTTAACCTCCTACGCCACTGCTGCTCCTTTTTTGGGTGATATTTTAAATGTTTTAAATATTTCAAATGTTTGAATTGTTACGTGGAAAGTTGTAACCCGCCCTGAGCCCAAAAGGGGAGGATTGGCATATTAAAGTGTACATGTTGCTCATGGACTGTTCTGTTCCCCAAGCAAACTAAAATCAGGTGCCTTGCATTTGGTCAGAACGGAGTGTAAGACCCACAGAACAAATAAGTAGCAGTTCAAAAACAGTTTAATAATGTTGAACGTTTAGGGCTCGGATTCCTCCCATGAAGTCTAACTAAATAACTAAAATAAAAGAATACTTGTGATCCTGGAAATGTTTGGAGATGGTTTGAAGAATCTGCAGACACCAACTCTTTCCTTAACTGCTTCTTTTTTATAGAAAGTTTTCTTTTATTCAAATCAAAAATATTACGATGAATTCAACCATAGAACATAACAATGTGTCACAGAAAATATAGCTGAACTTCATTTTACCTTACATATGTTACATATTCAAACATCTTATATCAGGAATAACATACCTCTAATTTTAGTAACCAATTTAAAATTCTTTTGTTACATATTATAAAATTGCAAGTTCAACTCGGTACGCATCACCAACAGTGCATCCTAGATCACTAAATCCATTCAGTTAAAAAAGTATGTGTACTATTGAAGAAGAAGAAGAAGAAGAAGAAGAAGAAGAAGAAGAAGAAGAAGAAGAAGAAGAAGAAGAAGAAGAAGAAGAAGAAGAAGAAGAAGAAGAAGAAGAAGAAGAGGAGGAGGAGGAGGAGGAGGAGGAGGAGGAGGAGGAGGAGTTTGGATTTATATCCCCTCTTTCTCTCCTGTAGGAGACTCAAAGGGACTTACAATCTTTCCCCTCACAACAAACACCCTGTGAGGTGGGTGGGGCTGAGAGAGCTCCGAAAAGCTGGGACTAGCCCAAGGTCACCCAGCTGGGAGTGCACAGGCTAATCTGAATTCCCCAGATAAGCCTCCACAGCTCAAGGGGCAAAGCAGGGAATCAAACTCGGTTTTTCCAGATTAGAGTACACCTGCTCTTAACCACTATGCCACTGCTGCTTCTTGAAGAACACCCCATCCCCTACCAACCCTATCCCCTGCATAGAAAATGTTACTGTGAGAAAGCTCTTAATACCTATGAGCAGCTGAGCATCTTGCTATTTTAAGAGCAGATGTGCTCCAGAACGTTAGATTTTTGGGTCTGCAGGGTCCCTCGAGAAAACAGACTTGCACAAGCCGAGTTGTGCTTGAACTTCTGGAGCTAATCATGTCAACACTGTCTTCTCTAAGCAGAATCAATGGTGGTCATCATCCAAATATTATTTATGTGAAGGAACTTGGAATTACAGCTCAGTGTTAAGCATCTACTTTGCATGTAAAAGATTGTTGATTCAATCCAAGGCATCTCCAGTTAAAATATCTTAAATAGGAGGTGTTGTAAAGACAGTTTGCAGTTTGAGACTCTGGGCAGGCACATAATGAACCAGTGGTCTGACATTATATATATATATAAAAATCTTAATGCATTCAACTTAACTGTGATTGTTTGCCTACATGTCTTAAGTGCGAATTTTATTAATGTGGCTGACAAATGCTGTTTTTCTGTATCATAGATATTGTTCCCAATTGAAATCGGACCAAAAAGTTCCCAATCTGTCCAGTTCTGGTCACCGCATCTCAAAAAGGATATTGAGGAGATAGAAAAAGTGCAGAGAAGGGCAACAAGGATGATTGAGGGACTGGAGCACCTTCCCTATGAGGAGAGGCTGCAGCGTTTGGGACTCTTTAGTTTGGAGAGGAGACAGCTGAGGGGGGATATGATTGAAGTCTATAAAATTATGCATGGGGTCGAAAATGTTGACAGAGAAAAAATTTCCTCTCTTTCTCACAAGACTAGAACCAGGGGGCATTCATTGAAAATGCTGGGGGGAAGAATTAGGACTAATAAAAGGAAACACTTCTTCATGCAACCTGTGATTGGTGTTTGGAATATGCTGCCACAGGAGGTGGTGATGGCCACTAACCTGGATAGCTTTAAAAGGGGCTTGGACAGATTTATGGAGGAGAAGTCGATTTATGGCTACCAATCTTGATTCTCTTTGATCTGAGATTGCAAATGCCTTAACAGACCACATGATCAGGAGCAACAGCCACAGAAGGCCATTGCTTTCACATCCTGCATGTGAGCTCCCAAAGGCACCTGGTGGGCCACTGCGAGTAGCAGAGAGCTGGACTAGATGGACTCTGGTCTGATCCAGCTGGCTTGTTGTTATGTTCTTATGTTCTTAATCTGCTAGACAGAGCTAATATAAAATCCACTGCATTGATCTCAGTCTAAGAATTACACTAGTAAACATTTCAGCAGTTGCAGATGTTCAAACTGTATACTTACCAAACTGCACTGAGATGTCTTTTTAGGTGCACCGATGAAGCTTTAAGAAGGGTAGGGAGGCTGGATTTGGAAGAAGGCATTTCATGTTACAGAATGGGCAGTGTGTCTTGCACAAATCTGAAGCTCTTCCAAAGAAAATGGCTGGAAACATGTTCAGTATCTTACAGCATTTAACTAGCTGCATGTTAATGTAACACGGGAATGAAAGTGGATTGTACGATTTTTTTTGGAACTCCTGTAATGTTGCCCAGGTACTCTCAGATTAGCAACAAATATGGGCAAACTGTTTCTCTGGTATTCATCAGCCATCTGTTCCTGATCATTTTTTTTTTACCGTTTTCAGCTTTGAGAATAATACTAGTTGAGGAATCTTATTGCATTTTCTGGCAATATGTTTTATGGAGGTTTGGCAGCAGTTGTACTTCACTGCGGCAGCAAGAAAGAGGCTGCTTTTCTGTAACTAATAAACTGCTATTTTACTTGAAGAACTTGGGAGCTGGCTTGCAAATTAACCTCCCATCCACCGAGGGCAAAGCGCTGTCCTTGGTCCTGATTCCCCATACTAAATAGCTTCTAGGTATTTTACCAACATCTATGCTGATGAACATACAGATCGTGGGGATTCCTAGAATATTTCCTGGAATAGGCAACACATCCTCCAACCTTTCATCTGGAACTGATCACATCCTTCATAGGAATTTCTCCAGTCCCTATGGTCTTTAACATATGGATTGTGGACCTCCGCAGACCAGCCACAGAAAGATTTTTGAGGTCCTGAAAAAGTCAAGGGTGCTCCTTCCCCCTTCCTCCATGCAGTTTTCTCACTTTGTAGGTGTGAAAAGGAGATGGAAGAGCAACGTTTCTTCAGTTCTTGCTACCACTGAGTGATGGTATCTTTAGTCGGAGCTCTGTCTTTAAGAGAAATTTGAGTTCATCAAAATCTTAACAAAAATATGCCGACAAGTATTGAAAACAAAACTATGGTCCACAGATTGGAAATGCTCTTCATTCCAATTCTGAAAATGGGGATGTCAATGATGTCAACTTCTAGACCATAGGTGTCAAACTCGCAGCCCTCCAGATGTTATGGACTGCAGTTCCCTATGATGATGGGAACTGTAGTCCATAACATCTGGAGGGCCGTGAGTTTGACACCTGTGTTCTAGACCATCACATTCATTTCCAATGCAATCAAAGTGATTCCCAAAGTTTTACAAGACTCTTACCACATATGGAACAAGTTAGATACTGGAACATACCAGACAGTGTGATTTATAGATTTCGTTTGTGTTTTATAGATTCAGTTTGTGTTTTATAGATCCACTGCAAAGCTTTCAATTGAAAAAAAATGAAGCATATAAAATTAGGTGGAGGAAAGATTTAAAGGATGAGATTTCAAATAAAGTATGGAAGCTTGTCCTTTTGATTATATTCTACATATCCAAGAACGTGGAGATTAGAGAGAACTGTATTACTGTTTCATGCAGCTGGCACCTCATGTTTGTGAGGCTGGAGAAAATATTGAAGAACTTCTCTAACATCAATTGGAAATTAGGTAAATCTTTCAGTACCTTGCTCCATTTGTGGTCAATCTGTACTCTTAATTAAAGGGTACTGGAGAAAGAACAGGTCAGATTACAGAGGTAAAATCCAGAACACCACCTTTAATGTCTCTGTTGGGTTTAAATGAAGTTGTTTTACCCAAATGTAAATGGTATTAAAATGGCAGATGCTAGTAGCCACAAGAATCCTTTTAGCTCAATGTCGGAAGCAAGTGCAAGTCCCCAGTATTGATAAGTACCTATCTAAGATATGCAATGTTAAGGTTACAAACTCACTATGTTGAAAGTGGACAAATCCTCCCCCACCCCCCAAAATCAGTGTCAACATTAGACTCGTTTCTTTGTGTCCTAGCATCAAACATTTCCTGTGGATATAGCAAAGAATGAAATCTTTAATTTGCATGTTCATATTTTGACATCTTTGGAGAGACCCACTTTGGAGTTCTGTTTTTTTTTAAACCAGACCTGAACTAAAATGGGAAAACATAGTTTTAGAAATAGTACACTTTTAGGAACGGGTATAAATAATGTATCAAAAATGTATTTTTGAGATCTATCTAGCTACCTGTTAAGATTTTGTCTGGAAATAGTTGTCTTGATACAACAACAACAACAACAACAACAACAACAACAACAACAACAACAACAAAGTCTAAGTTGGCAGTGATTGTCTAGCAACCTTTCTTAGGAGTGAGCTAGGTCCCAAGATAAATCTGAAACTAAATAACTGCTTTGTTGATCCAAGTTTCGTACAGTATCTTCTGGTCAGATATTCATCACTAAACTATTTCCAGATGAGTGCAGACTGTATGAACTCAGTCAAAATTATCTTTGTGCATGTGGATTGTCTTTCCAAGGTGCTGGCCACCTAGGCTGTTCCTGAGAGTCTCCTGCCCTCAGCATATTCGGGGAAATATGTGGTACGCACAGGAAAAAATGGAGAACTGGAACCCTTCTTCTGAGAGTTCCGCTACATGATATGTGTGACCCAAGTCCAGTTGGGGGTTCCCTGACCAAACCTGTAATATCAAGGAATGAACATTCCATAGTGTAGGGTACGGGGGAGAAGGTCTTCCCTCCTGTGCCATTTTCCTGAGCCAAAACATCCCTGGTGAGGCCCTGTTTGCCCCCCTGTGCATGCTCATGTGTATAGCAATTACATGTGGAGTCCCACAATAGAGCAAACATGACTCCCCATAGCCATTTAGATATCAGAAAGTGACATGGGAGGGAAGGTTGAAGCCCATCCTTCCTCTGAACCATGTTAATGAGCTGATTCCAGTCCCACAACACATGGGAATATTAGTTCCCTGATGTTATGCTTGTCATGAGACAGCCTTTATGATCCAATCCTCTGTCCCTAGGGTCTTCTCCAGATCCGGTCATCTGTGCTGTTCTTCATGTAATAGTAATGTAGAAGACCGAGGTGATAAACCTGAGCTCTACCACTCTGACTACATGAGATGTCTGTCATAATAGAATACTCTTCTATGTTGAGGTGGGGGGGGACTTGCACATGGAAAAGAAGTGTACCTAAACCAAAGTGCATAAATATAATATAAATATAAATATTATATAATATATAATATTACATAATATATAATATAATAAAATAGAATAGAATATAAATATAAATATAAACTACAAAATGCACTTGTGAAGAATGCAATTTGCAGCAAAAGATAGCCCATGGAAGCAACTTCTGAACTTTCCCCCATTTTGGCGCCTTTCCAATTAAAATTATTCCCAGCTACTTCTTTTCCTTTTGAGGGAAAGATCCAAGCAAAAGACTTAAATATAACCCTACAAATCCAACCCATAGCTGTAATAACTAAAGCTGGCTTCTGTCTAATTAGAAAGCAGGTAACCTGTGATGCTACTATACATTTTAGGGAATGTTTCTGACTTGACTTGGCATCCACAATTTAATTATGTTTCAGCGAAGCTCATCTGGGAACTTTCTGTCCAATGAGAATGGTTTCTGCTAACTCTTTATTAAAAGAATCATCTGTGGAATAGGTTTATTGACCACGCGGTGGATTTTTTTTTTTGCCAAAATAAAATCATCAGGAGAAATTACATTTTTCCAACAAGTACTCTGAGAGTCATTAAAGCCAAACATCTGGCTGAACATGTCACATTGAGTTCATCAACGTTCATTAAGTGATCCACACTTATGAGTCATCCCTCACGGTGATTAACTTTGATCACTAAAATATTATTAATTACCTGAATGTAAAGGCATAATTCAGATCTGGTTTGAAGGCCAGTCAATAGAATAACATTTCACTTTCAAACAAGATATAAATATTCAGTCCTGCAGTTTCATATGATGTTCTTCGCACCTGGATTTCCCCCTGGATTTCAGGAACCAGAATTATCTGATGTTTTTTTGTCGTTGATTGGATTGATAAACTTTTACAGTTTTACAGTTTTCAGCTTCTTCCACCTGAGGCTACTGGAAAGACTGGCTTCTACCATCATCCCCCCAGAAGAACTGGGAAGGCAAAGACTAGGGGTGGTGATTCAACAAACCAAATCACCAACACCCCTTCCCCAAGCAATATCACCTTATTCAGATTTTTCCTTTGCCAAAAAATCCCTCAGGATATTCAGCAGAGCCAAACAGTCCTAGTTCTGAAAAAGTAGAGTATGGCCCTTTCCGCACTGCGAAAAGGGTGCCCCTGCACCGGCAGGAATTCTGCTGGTGGAGGGGTGGGGGCCGTTCGCACGGGAGCGTGCGAACGGCCCCCGCAGAGGCCGGTGCGGGAGAGGCGGAGCCGCACGGAGCTGCCTCTTCCCCGTCCCCCCCCACTCACCTCGTCGTCCTGCGTCGCTCTGCTGGACTCCTAAGACCCCTCCCACGCTGCCCTCCAACCTCCAGGGGTCGGAGGACAGCGAGGGAGGGTCTCAGCAGTCCAGTAGAGCGACGCAGGACGATGAGGTGAGTGGAGGGGGGGATGGAGAAAACAGTGTGTTCCCGGTGGTGCCATTTGCACCACGCCGGCGGGAACACGCTGTTTTTGGAGGTGGCCTGATGCCGCCCTGGGGGTGGTGGAGGGGAGCCAGGTCAGTGCTGCTGCATTTCAGCAGCGCCGCCTGTGCGAACAGCTCCCTGGGGACAGCATTTTTGCCGTCCCCGGGGCACCGTATTTGGCCCGTGCAGAAAGGGCCTCTGATTTGGCTTTTTGCCTGGAGCTCAAGCTCTTACTTTTCCACCCTGCCATGATTTCTTAGCTCCATGTGAACCTGAGAAAAGGCAGCAGGGAGATCTTCAACTGGAAAAATCAACCATCTAAGGTAGGGGTCTCCAAGGGGTTCCTGCAGATGCTGTGGAGCCCACCAACACCTTTCTGATGCCCACCATGGGCCTTTCCTGAGATTTCTTGCTCATGCTCACTGCCAACGAGATTTATTTTCAACTTAAAAACAAATTATTTGAGCAGGAATATCATAATCTTCTCAGCAAGGCACAGAGTTCCTGTTCATCCTTGGACTTTGGGATTATTCCCCAAAAGCTCTGTGTTGCCCATTATCTGAACTGACTCCTTAATTATGAACTCAGATGGGCATTTTCAAGAGCAAAATGCAATTTCTGTTCATCGTCACTACTTCAAGGCAAGTCTCAAACATCCCTCAGCATGAGAGACACTGCTTTTTCTGCCCTTCTTATATTGACTCCTCTGATAATATCTTGCTCTTCTGCCTGAAGTACAAACAGCTTTAGACCTGGCTTCTCTGCCTTAAACTCGGTTGGCTTCTCAGATCTTCCCATCAACGTGAAGATGACTCTTTTGCTCAACAACCCTGAGGCTGAAATAACTGAAAATGTAGCCAATTTTTTGCTGCGTGTTTTGAACTAGGTACCCTTGGCTTCTGCTCACATTACCTTAACCGTTTTTTTAAAAAACTGGATTTACTTTTCTATTCTGTCCCTTTGTATGCCTAATAAAGGTCTCTGAATTCTGATGCCAACCAAGTGTTTTTAATGAGTGGATGAGGCCAGGTGGGGCTTTTGGGCAGCAAGGCTTTATATTGATCACTAGAGATTTGATTGGCTGTGCAGATTTTAATAAATGATCTTCTCTCAGAGACTACAGATTAGCTGTGGCAGCCATTTTGGGGCAGGCTAACTCAAACTCCTACAGCAACCATCTTATGGCAGCCATTTTGGTCTGCTGCCACCAGGCTGGAATAGAATTCCAGAGATGCCCACATGCTCAAAAAGGTTGAGGCTCTGGGTTGATTAAGCAAATGGAGGCAACTGTTGCCTTATGATCCACTAAAAGGTGGTGGCATATCACCGTCTTGTTTTCCTGGTCTGTTGGATGATGTAATCATTTCTTGTATTTTTCTTGCA
>NC_059437.1:7012381-7124881 GCF_021028975.2 Sphaerodactylus townsendi
GGTTTTCAACTTCATTGAGAATTCAGTCTGTAATTGTTCTCATTATTGGAACTCCAGACTCTACACTCTGAAATAGCCACTAACAATTTAAACAGGAAGGGAAAGGCAGCCATTCCTTAGAACTATTAGTGACCTGGGAGTACTTTAGGACAGATGGTTTGGTAGTTAGGCCCATTTTTAGTTTTAAAAAGTACCTGCAATAGTTTGAGTCTATGAATTTGGACTCCACATACCCATCCTATAAAACACATTCATTTACCCTTTTACTGCTTCTCTGCCTCTGAAAATAGGCAGTTGTTCCCACATTGGCCTCAGAGGTGCACAGTTTTGTGGGTCAGTCTCCGGTCACAACACATTTTGTGGTGGAAATCACTTTTTGTGAGAAGCGCAACATCCATATCTAGGTTCATGTCATAACACCTGCACATTGAACATTGTTCAGAAGGAATCACTGCAACTTGACACCACACCACAAGATAACTGAAATGTCAACCTTTTCAGTCAGTCAGTCAGTCAGTCAGTCAGTCAGTCAGTCAGTCAGTCAGTCAGTCAGTCAGTCAGTCAGTGCCTTTTATTAGCATAAAGAAGAAGAAGAAGAAGAAGAAGAAGAAGAAGAAGAAGAAGAAGAAGAAGAAGAAGAAGAAGAAGAAGAAGAAGAAGAAGAAGAAGAAGAAGAAGAAGAAGAAGAAGAGAAGAGTTTGGATTTATATCCCCCCTTTCTCTCCTGTAGGAGACTCAAAGGGGCTTACAATCTCCTTGCCCTTCCCCCCTCACAACAAACACCCTGTGAGGTGGGTGGGGCTGAGAGAGCTCCGAAAGCTGTGACTAGCCCAAGGTAACCCAGCTGGCAAGTGTGGGAGTGTACAGGCTAATCTGAATTCCACAGATAAGCCTCCACAACTCAAGCGGCAGAGCTGGGAATCAAACCCGGTTCCTCCAGATCAGAGTGCACCTTAGAACTTAGAGTGCACCTTAGAACTTAGAACGTCCTTAGAACGTCCTTAGAACATCCTTAGAACGTCCTTAGAACGTCCAGTGGCGTTGCACCAAGGGGGCAGGGAGTTGCACAATGCACTGGACATGCCCTGGTGTAGGGGCCAGAGGGGGCATTCTGGGGCGGGGTGGGCATGGCAGGGGCGCAGGGCGCATGTGTTTCCTGGGCGCAGTTCCCCCTTGCTCCGTCCCTGATATTGTCTGACAACAGTGGACAAATAAGGACAATAAGAACAATGGCTACAGTTTTGAACTAATTGCCAAAGAGGAAGCAACTGTTCATGTAACATCAAAACAATAGTCTGCTGAAAGAAAACGTACGGCATATGAAGAGCTTTGCATTCTCTTAGGTCGTAATAGACTGTGAATGAGTTGTGCTCGTATGTCCACATTTAAATCGCATTCAAGGAGAAAATGCTGTAGAGAGTCGGGAAAGTCACAACAACAGTATCTTTGATGTTTTGGAATACATTGGTATCGACCTGAAGTCCTAGCAGAAGGAATACTGTTAAAATGGGCCAGCATAAGGGACTGTCAGTCACCCTTTCCAGTGATGATGATGCAGCTGCAAATTCTAGTGTAGGAGATCTAATTTTAAAAACAATCGCGCAAGCTTGTGCAACCTCAACTAGTAGGTTCTGTGGGGCAAAACCTTGTGAATCTTGCAAAACAATTTAAAACTTGTATTGCCGAAGGTTTTCATGGCCGGAATCACTAGGATGTTGTGGGTTTTCCAGGTTGTATGGCAGTGTTCACCTTCTATTGGGCTTGGAAACAAATTGGGACCCAGCATAACTGGACCAAGACTGAAGCAATGCAGTCACTATAATTCTCCATAGTCAATCTCCTGGCTGAAGCCTTCCCTGCCAGCAGAAGTTTCTGGGTGCCTTTCAAGGGCAGCCCCGTGTGGAGTGCATTGCAGCAATCTAATTTGTGAAGACATAGTGCAGAAGCTGGCTGAATCCAACCCTGTGCGTCAATTTGAAAGTCTACTTGTTGACTTGTAAGGCAGAGTTCCTAACTGCACAAATGTATGCCTGTAGGTTTTATGCAGGCCTTCAAAAAGATGTCAGGAGTGTGGTTAGCTTCATCCATGATGCATGGAGCATGAGTGCCATGCTTTGGCCTTACTGGGAGTGTTGATGTTAACTTTCAGTGTGGCTGATGCTCCTTTTTGGACTCACAGTGAATGAATATTGGAAGGGTCTGACAGTATGCACTGTTTTCATTCCCAGCTTATCTGTTCATTTGGCAAAGAAGAGTTTTTGGTTGCTCAAAGGCATAGTCATGCACCTGTAAGTTCTCTGCCGATCTTTAAATGAACATGTGGGAATTGGCATCTCAGGCAGTGTGTGCAGTTCTATTCCTGCCTTCCTCTACACATTGATTAAGAAGGAAGGACTAACATTTTCCAAGAAGATGCATTCCTTATGCACCTTTGTAAGTCCAGCAGGATCACATAAAGCAGAGGTCTGCAACCTGCGGCTCTCCAGATGTTCATAGACTACAAACCCAATTGGCCATGCTGGCAGGGGCTGATGGGATTTGTAGTCCATGAACATCTGGAGAGCTGCAGGTTGCAGACCTCTGACATAGAGGATTGCATGAGGAGCATCTGTTAACAGTACATGGAAAAGTAGCAAACTGATTGGGTAGATTCGATTCTGGTAGCTCTTTAAAGATCAACAAGATTTACAGAGTGTAAGCTTTTGAGAGACAAAAAGTTCCCTTCATCAGATACTTCATCAAGTGTATAACAAAGGAAACTTTGTCTCTGTATAACCCAGACATCCTGTGGATCTCCAAGGTGCTATTGGAATAAAATCTAGTTGTTTGTTGGCAGACCAAAATGGCTACTCTCTGAAACATTTATTGCAAAGGACTAATGTCTTCAGGGAAGATGCATTCCTTATATACCTTTGTAATTCTATCCGGGGCACATAGAGATTTGCCTGAAGAACATCTGTTGGCAGTCCATTCAAAAGTAGCATTACAAGTTCTGAGCACAAATCACGGAGCAATACCAAAGTCTTGGATGAACATCCCTCAGCAGACTTTAAAATTATAGCCTTGTAAAAACACTTTATTTCCAGATGGGTTTTATGAACCCCCCTTTCACCCTCAAAAATGGACAGACTGTATATATGGTCTGGCCGTTAAACTTTCCTGTAAACTTTGCATGAATCATTCTGACAGATGTGCAAAAGGGCTTGATTTTCAGCACTGCGACAAGCGCTGATGTTATTAACATTTAGGGACGTTCCAGAAGGACAATGTACACACTCACTCAATCTGTTTCAAAATGGATATGGCAGAGGAATTATTTCAGCACTGACTAAAGCAAACTCTGACTGCTCCCTGCCCCCTGCCCCCACCCCCACCCCCCACCCCACAATAGCAGTCGGGAATAAATCCTCAAAGGAGGCAACTTAATACATGTTAATATGAGCCAAAAATTTATCCCTGCATTAGAGCACAGAGAAATGAAGAAGAAGACCTTGGGCAAGTCACAGCTTCTCGGAGTTCTCTCAGCCCCACCTACCTCACAGGGTGTTTGTTATGAGGGGGGAAGGGCAAGGAGATTGTCAGCCCCTTTGAGTCTCCTACAGGAGAGAAAGGGGGGATATAAATCCAACTCTTCTTCTTCTTCTTCTTCTTCTTCTTCTTCTTCTTCTTCTTCTTCTTCTTCTTCTACCCTGCTTTTCTCAACTATAAGAAGTCTCAAAGAGACTTAGAAACTTCTTCTCTTCCTCTCCTCACAGTAGGCATCTTGTGAGGTAGGTGGGGTTGAGAGAGTTCGGAGAGAACTGCTACCAGTCCAAGGTCACCTACCAGGCTTCACGTGGAAAAGTGGGGAGTCCAACCCGGTTTTCCAGACTCCACAGCTTTTAACCACTACACCACAGGTGTCAAACTCACGGCCTTCCAGATGTTATGGACTACAGTTCCCATCATCCCCTACCAGCATGATGCTGGCAGAGGATGATAAGAACTGTAGTCCATAACATCTGGAGGGGCGCAAGTTTGACACCTATGCACCACATCATGCTGGCCCACAACCCACCATGATTTTCCCTGTTGAAGTACATGGCCACTCCACCCTTGCTTGATCCAGTTCTTCGAGACCTGTGGATATTGCTTAGCCAGCCCCCATTACAGTACTTTGGATGCTTCCTTGAGCAGCAGTGGCGTAGGAGGTTAAGAGCTCATGTATCTAATCTGGAGGAACCGGGTTTGATTCCCAGCTCTGCCGCCTGAGCTGTGGAGGCTTATCTGGGGAATTCAGATTAGCCTGTACACTCCCACACACGCCAGCTGGGTGACCTTGGGCTAGTCACAGCTTTTCGGAGCTCTCTCAGCCTCACCTACCTCACAGGGTGTTTGTTGTGAGGGGGGAAGGGCAAGGAGATTGTCAGCCCCTTTGAGTCAGTCTCCTGCAGGAGAGAAAGGAGGGTATAAATCCAAACTCTTCTTCTTCTACTTTGGATGCTTCCTTGAGCGGTGCAGGGAAGGAGGGACAAAAATATTTTTAAAATGCATTTTTGGATAAAATTGCAGCAGTCGCCCTTGCTGCTTTATGCTGCCAGCACAACATTTCCTCTGAGTTTTATCATCTCTCCCCCCCAAAACATTTCTGTCTTTTTCCCAGTCCCCCCCCCCCGCCCTGTTAATTTGGGGTTTTTCTTTTTGGAAAATCACACCAGGCTTTTCACTGGGACCAGCTGGCTTCCTTCCTGCCTCATCTGACAGGATTACATTTTTATTTGGGGTGGGGGAAGGGCGGCTGGGTGCATAAAGGGAGCCTTGTGCAAATCAACACTCTTTAGGCTTGTAATTAACCTGAGAACTCTCATTAACCGACAGGACGCAAGAGGGAATAATTGTTGCAGTTGATAATTCACACTCGGAGAGTTGTCAGGCAGGCAGCCAATGCCCGACTCATGCGGAAGTTTTGAGTTATGATTAGTTTTAATCCCCTCGTGTGGTGTTATTACTGCAAAGCGAAAGCTGCCACTTTTGGGAAAGTGAACGGAAGCGCTGCATGGTTTGCTGACTGCTTCCGGGGATGCTCCAGGGTGGGCATGCGAGGAGTCAGTGGCACTGTGTGTGCTATGATGTCCCTTTCAGGCAGAATACCATAGAGTTTCCTCCAGTTCCTAGAGTCCAGTGTCCAATCCATCCAATCCGAAAACCTTTATTAGGCATATAACCAGAAGTACCATACATTCCAAGTACAAAAACAGGATCATTGTTATATATCATGTAGAACATGGATTAAAAATGTAGCAACTGCTTCAGAAATTTCTACATTAGGGCTGTTCAATAGCTTAGACCAGAGGTCTTCAAACTATGGCCCTTCAGATGTTCATGTACTACAATTCCCATCAGCCCCTGCCAGCATGACCAAGTGGCAGGGCTGATGGGAACTGTAGTCCATGAACATCTGGAGGCCCATAGTTTGAAGATCCCTGGCTTAGACATTTTTAGTTTGTCTGAGAGAAACATAAACTCTAGAGGTAGTAAAGCTCCCAGATCGGTTCTAATATCATTATACCTCGAACAGTAAAGCAGGATATGAGGGATTGAGTCCATAGCGTTGGGACAGTACCGACAACAACGCTCACTTTGTGGGATGTTAAGGAAACGACCTTGAAGATAGACAGAGGGGAATGAGTTGCACCTTGCTCTGGTCATGACCCATCTGCACTTATAATTAACAAGCTGTTCTAAATATACAGCGGGGCTAGATTTCGGGGGTGTGATCCCAAAGTATAGAGGGGAACAGGAGCTTTGTGCAGCACTCAGGAGAGATTGGTATTCACTTCCTGGTTTTCACCAGAAGTGATGTAACAGTACTCATGCCAGCAACTTAAAAAAAATCTTCTGCTTCCACTCCCAGGGGTGGCAGGAAGCAAGGGAGGAAGCGTCCCACGATAGCGGAAGGTCTGGCTGCCCTCAACATGGAGCAGGAATTTTGAAGGAGATCGAAATGTTGCTTTGGGCAGGGAATGAAAGATGATTTACATTGGGCTTTTCACTGTTCAAAGCATTCCACATATACTATCCTGCACAATGCTCATTACACCCTTGTAAAGTGTGACTTGACCTGAGCTGTAGAGCAGGGCGGTGAATGCAATATAAGCAATGTGCTGAGTGATAGATTTATATCCCACCTTTGCTCCACGGAGTTCGAGCTAGTGTACATTATATTTTCACAACAGCCATAGGGCCCCTTCTGCACAGCAAAATGTATAACAGGTTGCGGTTGGGATAAAGGAACCCATTTTCCTGTTTTTGCATTCACATGCATATGTACAGGCAGCGATTGGAGTCCTCAGAAACAATCTGGGTGGCTGTTGCACCTTTGCACAGAGACATGGCTATTTTTAAAATTTACATCCCACTGATGCATAGCTATGCAGGCAGTGGTGGGATCCAAAAATTTTAGTAACAGGTTCCCTTGGTGGTGGGATTCAAACAGTGGCGTAGCACCAATGGGGCTGGGCGGGGCATTCCGGGCGCAGGGCATGAATAATTTCTCTGTTACTGTAAAAAACTCTTACTGTAAAAAAAAAGTTCTTAATTTCCAGCTGGTATCTTTCTGTTCATAATTTAAACTCGTTATAGCAAGTCCTATCGTCTACTGCCAACAGAAACAATTACTTCTCCTCTAATTGACTGCCTGTCAAATACTTAATACTTTCAAATACTTAATTTTGTTTGCAGAAATCAAAAGAAGGATACTTTCCTTAAACAAGGAACTTTACCATATTTCTAAAACATGTTTTTAAAACAGCCCAACAGGGAGAATTATCCTGTTTTCTACCTTCGCTAACCAGCCACATAGGAAACAACAGGACTTTATGATTTTTGGACCTAATGGAATTTCTAATGGAAAAGCAGACCCAATTAGTAACCCCCTCTCGGCACACACAAATAATTAGTAACCCACTCTCGGGAACTGGTGAGAACCTGCTGGATCCCATCTCTGTATGCAGTTATGTACAAAATAACCCCCGCAGCCATGCTGATGTCTCACAATTAGACCATGTGCACCTGCATAGCTATGCATATACCCTTGAACGAAGAACGGTACGCTCCTCCTATCTGGGATGGTCCTTCTATCTGGGACAGGCATTGACTCCCCAGAAATGCAAAGTAAGTCCCTCATGCAGAAAAACCCATGGCCTTGGACCCCGATACGTACAGGTGCACCTCCCTCACTATGTTCTGTCTAGCATGACAGCTTCACCCAACTGAACAAAGCCTTCTAAATGTGCTACTCTGCAGATCAGTAATGATGACAATGGTCTGCCCATGCATTATGAGTAGTAGAAGAAGAAGAGTTTGGATTTATATCCCCCCTTTCTCTCCTGTAGGAGACTCAAAGGGGCTTACAATCTCCTTGCCCTTCCCCCCTCACAACAAACACCCTGTGAGGTAGGTGGGGCTGAGAGAGCTCCGAAAAGCTGTGACTAGCCCAAGGTCACCCAGCTGGCGTGTGTGGGAGTGTACAGGCTAATCGAATTCCCCAGAGAAGTCTCCACAGCTCAGGCGGCAGAGCTGGGAATCAAACCCGGTTCCTCCAGATTAGATACACGAGCTCTTAACCTCCTACGTCACTGCTGCTCACATAAGATGGAAGTAATGGCTTCCATCATAAGATGGAAGTAATGGCTTCCATCTTATGTAACAGCCTGCCCAAGGAGGTTGGGAAGGCCCCCTTGTATCTGTTGTTTCACAGATTATGGAAAAACTGAAATGTTCAGGAGGACATTTTTGTAAAGCGGTTAGAACTGTATTATAATGGAAGAGCTCTGTTGGCTAATTTTAGAAGGGAATAGGATTGTAGTTCACTGTAATGCTTACTGTATGGATCGCTCACCTTGCTTTCGCTGCATTGCCTTCTATCTTTGTAACCCATTTTCTGCAGGGAAGATTGAATTGTTGTCCGTGTTTAGTAATTAGACCAAGTAAGGCATTTAACAAACAATGAAATAGAAATCGGGTTTACAGAGTTGTAAAATAATGCAAACAGACAAAAAAACTAAGATGTGAATTGATTTCAGTTGTAAAACAAAATGCTTAGATAGGCCTCACTAGAAAGGGAGTTCAAATGGCAACTCTTGCAACGGAGAAAGATCAAGCCTGTGTATCTGCTAATCTAACATGAAAAACAGATGGGAGACAAGGCCAGATCTAAAGGAGAAGGTATGGGAGAAGAATCTTACAAAGAATGAACAGAAACAGCTCATCCAGGTCTTCACAAGATGTAAACAGCATCTTGAATCATGCACTTAAATTAACTATCAATGCAGATTTCTAACTAAGGTTGCATAGTATCATCAGCCTGCTCCACAGAAGAAATAATCTGGGCAGTTTCACTGCTTGAGTGGCCACTTGGGAGGCAAGACAGCTCCCAACAGTGTTGATGCAAAAGAAGGCACCAATGCCTCTTGGGTAGTGTGACCAGCCGTCCCGCTTTTGGCAGGACAGTCCCGCTTTTAAGCAATTTGTCCCACGTCCCACTGGGTTTTTAAAATATCCAGATTCTTGGAAGGCTGCCGTGCTGCCTTCTGGGGCGCTCCCCTGTTTCCTGCCCTATGACAGGGTGGGAAACCGGGGAGCGCCCCAAAAGGCAGTGTGCTCCTGCGGCCACACGCACACGTCCTGCTTTAAAAAGGTGAAAATCTGGTCACCTTACTCTTGGGGTCCTATGCAGTCTACAGAGGTGTTTCCTCTACACTCCACTTTGGACCCTGGATGGAAAGGAGGTGTGGTCCTTCTGTTGTGCAAAGTGAATGCACAAGTGCTTCCTCTGCACCCAACCTTGGGCAGATCCAGGAAAGCCTCAAAAGAAAGCCCCTCTGCAGCATGTCTTGGATGGATCCCCTGCAGGCAGAGCAGAATAAGGGAAGGTGTGCATTATTTTAAGAACCTTATTAAGAGCCTTATTTTAAGAACCATTTGTGGTGAGGTGTGGCATTGCATCAATCCTGGACTCTAGGACTTAGGTGTAACCCCCATGCTCAGAATGGGTTGACCCAGAAAGGGGTGGAGGAGACCCAAAGCAGGAGAAGGCTGCAGAGCTCATGTAGTTTGGAGGAGACAAGGCTACCAGACTCGGACCTTGGTTTGTATAAGCCCTTAACACCTTGTTAAGGTAACTGCAATGTTGTTGGGAACTAGTGGGAAGGTAGTTGTTTGTTTTTGCTATGTTGTAAATGTTGGAGTTTATTGTTTCAGGGTTTTTTAATGTTTGTAATGGGTGAGAGTTCTCCTGGAAACCTTCACCATGTTGAATCCTGTTCACCAAGCCCTTGGAGTCTTCAGGAGCCAACCCCCTTGCAAAGAAGAATTGGACTTGGCAGTATCAGTAGACTGTAAATATAAGGACTTGAAAATGCAACCTGAACAGGACCTTGAAGTGTGATGTTAAATGTTGAGGTTATATGTTATATGTTAAGAAAGTAAACCATTTTGTTTTTAAAAATTTGTTGTTGCAAACTCATTCCAAGGTCTGCCCCGCAGAACCCACAGATAGAGGTTACATAGGCACATGCTTTCTCAACTGCCACCTGCCTGGTATCTATCCCAAGGACACTACAGAGAGGTTTTAATCCTTCTTGGAGCTTGTTAGGGTAGGACAGAGGAAGACTGGGAGGTGAACAGCTCCATTCTGTCCCAGAAAGAATTTCCAGAAATCCTCAAAGCAGCCTTCTTGCAGCCATCAGTCTGTAAAACTGAACAGTACAGAAACAGAGCTGGCTGACCCACTCCAGTTCCCTACCAAGTATATAAAGTCAGAACCAGATGCAATGCAATGTTCACCCCCAAGCAATGGTGGGATCCAAACATTTTAGTAACAGGTTCCCATGGTGATGGGATTCAAACAGTGACGTAGCGCCAATGGGGCTGTGCGAGGCACAACGGGGGTGTGGCCAGGCATTACGGGGGCGGGGCATTGCTGGGCGGGGCTGTGGCAAGGACGCAGCCACTGCGGTGGTCCTTGGGCGGGAAACGAATGCACGCAGGCGCAGGCTGCCACGCACGCCGGGGCACCTCCTGCTAGACTGCTTCAAGTTCTGCGTGCTACTGCTGAGGAGCGGAGGAGGGGCGTCACTAAGACAAAAATCGCGTGGCAAAATCACCCATGAGTAACCCCTTCTCGGCACACACAAATCATTAGCCACCTACTCTCGGGAACCTGTGAGAACCTGCTGGATCCCACCTCTGCCCCCAGGCTAACGTTGACCAGAACGTTCTGCAAACGAAAACCGGCCCGGTCACCTAGCCAGACCTTTGTGATACGTTTCAAGTTCTGTCCCCACAGGGCAAATATAATGGGTGCAGGGTGCAGTGCAAGCTGGGTTTTTTGGGGAGGGGGAACTTCACACAGGTCCTGTCCCCCCAAACGAGTTTGGCCCATTTTATTTCCCTCAAAAAAATGTTAAACCAGTGATCCTTTTGCAAAACCCCAGGTTGGAGTCACTCCCGTCTGAGCGGCCAGGCAGAGGGCACTTTATTTCCACTCATTCACTGTAAGTTGGATGCTGTCCACTATCAGGGAGAATCTGCTTGCCTGCCGTACTGTGCAGGTCACCCAGCAGCTGGTGGGCAGATTCTCTGAAGGCCCCACAGGGTGCAGAGTCCCCCGAGCATGTTTTCTCCGCGTGGCCGTGGGTATGACTGATCCACAGCAACACGTTCATTCTTGCTTTGCTGTTGTAGGGAGGTCTCTTTTTCTTCTGTTTTGTGTGTTGCACACGCACAGCTATGCAGGTGCAGCCGACTGTATTGTGGGACGATCAGCATGGCCGTGGGGGTTCGTTTAGGTATGCCTGCGCAGCTATGCATGTGTTGCAGGAAATAAAAAAGAGAAGTGTCTCTGTGTGAAGGCACAAAAGCAACCCCGATTGTTTCCATGGGTTCCAATCGCTGCCTGCATGGCATGTATGCAGAGGTGGGATCCAGCAGGTTCTCACCAGTTCCCGAGAGGGGGTTACTAATTGTTTGTGTGTGCCGAGAGGGGGTTACTAATTGGGTCCACTTTTCCGTTAGAAATTCCATTCGGTCCAAAAATCATCAAGTCCTGTTGTTTCCTATGTGGCTGGTTAGCGAAGGTAGAAAACGGGATAATTCTCCCTGTTGGGCTGTTTTAAAAACATGTTTTAGAAATATGGTAAAGTTCCTTGTTTAAGGAAAGTATCCTTCTTTTGATTTCTAGAAACAAAATTAAGTATTTGAAAGTATTAAGTATTTGGCAGGCAGTCAATTAGAGGAGAAGTAGTTGTTTCTGTTGGCAGTAGATGATAGGACTTGCTATAATGAGTTTAAATTATGGACAGAAAGATACCAGCTGGAAATTAGGAACTTTTTTTTTACAGTAAGAGTTTTTTACAGTAACAGAGAAATTATTAATGCCTCGCTCCCGGAATGCCCGGCCACGCCCCCGTCGTGCCACGCCCAGCCCCATTGGCACTACGCCACTGTTTGAATCCCACCACCAAGGGAACCTGTTACTAAAATTTTTGGATCCCACCACTGCATGTATGTGAATTGGAAAAAGGAAAATGGGTTCCTTTATAACAACTGGCCCCTACCTGGTGGAACAGGTTCCCTAAAGAGACCAGTTACCCAACTCCAGGTGGGCTTGGAGATCTCCCGGAATTATGATTGATCTCCGGACTGAGGAGAAAATGGCTGCTTTGGAGGGTGGATGTTGGTATGGAAGAATCTAAAAGGTGGAGTTTGCTATATAAAAATACAATGCAAAGCAAAACGTTTCTCAGTATGTAGGGGAATGAGAGCAGGAATTCTGGAATTCTAAAATCAGTACATTTTGAAAGCGTCCCGACAGAATATGAGGCGCCCACTAAAATGTACTGGAAGAATTAGGTGACCAAGAAGAGAGAGGAAAGCCTTTCTTGTTGTAAGCAAAATGTGTTGAAACAAAGCTGATGCCCTTGAAAGATAAGACTGCAATGAAGGAAAAAAACACTTTTCCTTTCCCTTTTCATGCTGATGGCTGATTTTTATCAGATGCATTTGGAAATGGTATCTCAGTGCCAATATAGACATGCATTGCACTTGGGCGGTTTGCTAGATTCTCCAACAAGTTATTTTTGCTGAGCTTGTTATCTAGAATACTTTGAGACTGATGCTCTTCCAAGACATTTTATTTTGATAGACCTTGAGACCTGAAATATGCAGGCCCATAGCTAATAAAAAAATAGAAATAACTTTTAAAAATGATATGCAATGTGTATTCCCTACGTAAATGGTCTGAATTAAAAAATGTTGTGAACTTGGGGCTGTCTGACCTCCTGCTATGGGAGAAGGCAGTGGGCGAAACAAGTGAAAGCTAGATTGCTGTGTTCAGTTCTGGTCGCCACATCTCAAAAAGTATATTGAAGAGATAGAAAAAGTGCAGAGAAGGGCAATGACTGAGGGACTGGAGCACCTTCCTTATGAAGAGAGGCTGCAGTATTTAGGACTCTTTAGTTTGGAGAGGAGACGTCTGAGGGGGGATATGATTGAAGTCTATAAAATTATGCATGGGGTAGAAAATGTTGACAGAGAGAAATTTTTCTCTCTTTCTCATAATACTAGAACCAGGGGGCATTCATTGAAAATCCTGGGGGGAAGAATTAGGACTAATAAAAGGAAACACTTCTTCACGCAATGTGTGATTGGTGTTTGGAATATGCTGCCACAGGAGGTGGTGATGGCCACTAACCTGGATAGCTTTAAAAGGGGCTTGGACAGATTTATGGAGGAGAAGTCGATTTATGGCTACCAATCTTGATCCTCTTTGATCTGAGATTGCAAATGCTTTAACAGACCAGGTGCTCAGGAGCAGCAGCAGCAGCAGCAGAAGGCCATTGCTTTCACCTCCTGCATGTGAGCTCCCAATGGCACCTGGTGAGCCACTGCGAGTAGCAGAGAGCTGGACTAGATGGACTCTGGTCTGATCCAGCTGGTTTGTTCTTATGTTCTTATGTTCATCATTTCTGGGGGAAACCTAGATGTGATATTGGGTAGCTCTAACAAACATTGGAAACTCTTTGATTTTCCCATAGAGTTTCCAGTGAATCCTAGGGCCACCCATTGAGCTTTCCCTGAATGTGACATCGTGATACAGTCAATGCTACCCCACCCCTTTCCTTGCCCCCACCCATGCTGCTGATTACAAAGGCAACCCTGCTGAATGTACTACATCCTCTTTTCTTATTTCCTTCTTTCCTTCTTTCCTTCTTTCCTTCTTTCCTTCTTTCCTTCTTTCCTTCTTTCTTTCTTTCTTTCCCTTTGCTTAAGTTATAACATTTAAATGACTTTCTGATGTACTTATCTAATAAGCATTAAAGCTATGCTAATGTTGGTCTGCATTTCTTGCTGCCTTGACGGCTCAGTATTAGGATCGGTTTACCAATGACCAAATTTTCCTGGCAGTAAACCGCGGATGCCCTGAAGGATTTGGCAGAAGACCCCCACTCATCCCTAACAACAATCCGGCCTGCCCACTCCCCACCACCCCAGAAGCCGAGCCTGATGAGGCCACCGTGGCCAGCCGCTCTCCCCCCTGGTTCAGGCAGCAACCTCCCCATTCCCCCACCACCCTCCCTGATGCAAAGTCCAAGGCAAAGACTTACCCAGAGGCAGAAGCAAAAGGTAAGTTATGGGGAGGGGTAAGAAGCAGTGAGGAGCCGGGAAGGCAGGTGGACAGGAAAAGCAATGGCCCACCCACCAGTCTGGTCAGTCTCCCACCTGCCTTCCTCCACCCCCTAGGTACAGCCCATTTTATTTTACTTTAAAATGGGCTTTATTGCTAATATAAAATTAAATCTCACCATCTTGTTTCTGAAGTGTGAGGTCTAAAACCATACCTGATAAGGTAAACGACAATTGAAAAAATATACCCCTTCCCTTAAAAACAGAACCCCTTCAGACAGATTGCCTGATTTTTGCACCCCCACATGACTCTCGGGGGGGGGGTGCGTGGGGCATTTGTCCCCGGATGTCCCCATGGCAGCTACGCCACTGCCTGCTCTTAACTGCTTCACCACACTGACTCTGAAGGAAGCTTTGACTTTCGAAAGCTTATACCTCACAAATCTTGATGGTCTGGTGGTACTGGACTCAAATGCAGCTCTTCTATCACAGACCAACGCAGCTACCCTTTGAGATATAGCCTTTCTATGTAGAGAACAACTGTGCCAAAGGTGCTTGGAGTAATGCATTATTTCCATGCTTTTTGGAGCATGAGTTTGTTCAAAAGCGCCTCATCTCTTAAGCTGTTTGCTTTGTGACCCCACAGTTTCAATTTTCACTGTAGAGAGAAACTTATTTTGATAAAGTAATGTTAGATCCATATATTTCTGAAACGTTTTCAAGCAGGAGGGTCCCAACATACATCTAATAATTACTCATTAAGAACATAAGAACATAAGAACAAGCCAGCTGGATCAGACCAAAGTCCATCTAGTCCAGCTCTCTGCTACTCGCAGTGGCCCACCAGGTGCCTTTGGGAGCTCACATGCAGGAGGTGAAAGCAATGGCCTTCTGCGGCTGTTGCTCCCGATCACCTGGTCTGTTAAGGCATTTGCAATCATTGTTGGGGTCTAATTTAATTTGCCTTCTTTCCCCTCTAATTCCAGTGTATAAAGATGGCAGGTTTCTCCTGAGGTGGTTTGCCTCTCGCCTGAATTTTAATGATGGGTTGGCAACAAATTGTTATCTCTGAAGTCAGCTCTGTTTGTCACTTTTGACTGATTTGCCTTCAGCCTCCTCTTGCTGTTCGAAAAAGTGTGTCGGCTGAGGTAGCAATTGAGAGTATTTCACACCACCTCCGTAAACAAAACAGCACCAGATATTTAGCCGTTGCTTAGAAGGGATCCGCAAATACCTTTTTCTCTCTCTCACACACACAAAAGTTCAACCTCCGCTGCAAAATGTGCACTGCTTCTGAACGCGGGAAATGTTACCCAGTGTATGACAGGGAAAGGTTTTAGCGGATGGCAAATGTTTGTCATTTTGAGCCTCTAAAATCCAGAGGTATAGATTCGCTAAATGACCTTCTCTCTGTCTGTTCCGATTTAGAAGTCGTCCGTCTTGGTGACATTCGATGTGTCTTAAGAATAGCCTTTGCTAATCAGAAAAATAAATGATCCATCTAGTTCAATAACCGGCGTAGGGGAAATTTTACAATGGTGTATTGGAGCATTCCATTCCTTGTCATTCATTTTCGAGTGATGGCGTTTTGATGACCGGGAACACCATTAACATCAATATACTGTTTCGTACTCCCCACTTCCCTGAGCTTGAGGAAATTTAGGGGCTCTTTTATGGGATCCATTTCCTTGTAAACAGAGAGCACTGGAGACTTATGTACCTTTTATAATATCTGTTTATTGCCAACTTGAGCAAAGGGCTGAAGGTGTGCACACAGTCAGACAGGAGTGTTCCCTGTGGCAGTACCAGCTCTCTAAAGCTAACGTCGTACACTCAGACACACACACACACACACTGCTGTATCGTTCAGTAGTCTGTCTTCTTTATATGTTCCCAAGCATTGTCAGACTACAAAACGGTCCATTTTGTTTAGGACAGTGATGGCGAACCTTTTTGAGACCGAGTGCCCAAATTGCAACCCAAAACCCACTTATTTATCGCAAAGTGCCAACATGGCAATTTAACCTGAATACTGAGGTTTTTGTTTAGAAAAAATGGTTGGCTCCAAGGCGTGTGTTACTCAGGAGTAAGCTTGGTGGTAGTCGGTGGCTTTGCTTTGAAGCAACTGTGCAACTCTTCCAATGGGTGAATCACGACCCTAGGAGGGTTTACTCAGAAGCAAGCCCCATTGCCACCAACCCAGCTTACTCCCAGGTAAAGGATTGTGCTTTAGTTCTTCACATGAAAATCAGTGGGGTTTAACAGCGCTTAACAGGGTTACCTACACTGCTTCCCCAAAACTAGGTCTTAGGTTTAATGCTAATAATCGAGCCCAGTGGCCCAGGCCAGCCTAGATGTGTGGGGGGCACTCTGCGCGTGCCCACAGAGAGGGCTCTGAGTGCCACCTCTGGCACCCGTGCCATAGGTTCGCCATCACTGGTTTAGGACTTTCCACACCAGAGGTCCCCAATATTTTTGAGTCTGCAAGCACCTTTGGAATTCTGACACAGCAGGGTGGGTGTAAGCAGTGGTGGGATCCAAAAATTTTAGTAACAGGTTCCCATGGTGGTGGGATTCAAACAGTGGCGTAGTGCCAATGGGGCTGGGCGGGGCATGACAGGGGCATGGCCGGGCATTCCGGGGGCGGAGCATTAATAATTTCTCTGTTACTGTAAAAAACTCTTACTGTAAAAAAAGTTCCTAATTTCCAGCTGGTATCTTTCTGTCCATAATTTAAACTCATTATAGCAAGTCCTATCGTCTACTGCCAACAGAAACTACTACTTCTCCTCTAATGGACTGCCTGTCAAAAACTTAATACTTTCAAATACTTAATTTTGTTTCTAGAAATCAAAAGGAGGATACTCTCCTTAAACAAGGAACTTTACCATATTTCTAAAACATGTTTTTAAAACAGCCCAACAAGGAGAATTATCCCGTTTTCTAACTTCGCTAACCAGCCACATAGGAAACAACAGGACTTTATGAGTTTTGGACCTAATGGAATTTCTAATGGAAAAGCAGACCCAATTAGTAACCCCCTCTCAGCACACACAAATAATTAGTAACCCACTCTTGGGAACTGGTGAGAACCTGCTGGATCCCACCTCTGGGTGTAAGCATGAAATGACTGCCACTAAATAACTGCTACAGGAGGTGGGGCCTGACATAAAATGGCTGCCATACCTTACCTTCAGCCACACAGTGAAACTCCTTGTGTTGTGGTGGCAGCTGCTACCAAAACAACCTTTTAAAAAAAATCCACAGAGCCAATTAACTCTCTAATCAGAAGACTTTTATACCACAAGTGGAGCAGCAGTGGCGTAGTGGTTAAGAGCAGGTGCTGCATTCTAATCTGGAGGAACCGGGTTTGATTCCCTGCTCTGCTGTCTGAGCTGTGGAGGCTTATCTGGGGAATTCAGATTAGCCTGTGCGCTCCAATACTCGCCAGCTGGGTGACCTTGGGCTAGTCACAGCTTCTTGGAGCTCTCTCAGCCCCACCCACCTCACAGGGTGTTTGTTGTGAGGGTGGAAGGGCAAGGAGATTGTAAGCCCCTTTGAGTCTCCTACAGGAGACTCTTCTTCTTCTTTCAGGTCAAAAGCCTTGCATCTCTAACGCTTTGCAGTGCCAGGAGAGGGGTCAGCAGTTGCCCAGAATGTAAGATAGGTAGAGGTCTTCACAGCACTTGCCTCTGAGATCCTTTAACTGGTAGGGATGCTGGCTTCCAGGTGGAACCAGGGATTTGCCAAAATTACAGCTGACCTTCAGACTATGGAGATCAGTTACCCTGAAGTTGGATATAAATCCAAACTCTTCTTCTTCTTCATAAGAATTAATCCTCTGATCAGGAAAGGATGGGATGAAAAACAGATGACGGATAGTAATGGTGTGTAGTGACTCCCTCCTGAGAACCGTTTTGATTATTTAAATTTGGAGCAAGTCCTTTTTTTTGTTTGTAGTCTCTGCCAATCATAACAGAGAACGCTGAACAACGATATGATTTAGTACATGGTAAGCTTATGTTCATGGGGGGTGCAGCTCTGGATGGGGTCAGCATTCTGTTACAATCCGGCTGGGTCTTGCTGAGTGGATTAGTGGGCACTTCCGTACATGCAGAATAATGCACTTTCAAGCCACTTTTGTAATTGTTTGTAGATTTTGCTATTTCACACAGTAAAATCCAGCTGCAAAGTGCATTGACAGTGGATTGAAAGTGCATTATTCTGCATGTGCAAAAGTGCTCTCAATGAAGCAGATAAATATCTGACTCCCTGTACAGTATTACTGTATGCCTGGGGTTCTTAATTTATGGGATACACCTTCCCAGGAGAGGTATAGACAGGCTCCAGAGTGGTGTTTGTTACCTCTCAACTATAAATTGTTTTATGCTTATTTTACATCCACAAAATTCACAAAATTGATTTCCATAAAACTGTTTCATTGCTTGTGTTTGCTTCTATTTCATTTTTTTTAATCTACTCTGGAGCCTAAATTTTGCATGGCAAAGAGCTTGCATGTTTAAATGTGCTAAAAATGCAAACTCACCCTGCCTAAAGTTTAAGCCCAATTCATAGGACAGTGGTGGCAAACCTCTGGCACGGGTGCCAGAGGTGGCACTCAGAGCCCTCTCTGTGGGCACGCACACACAGAGTTTGTCATGTGGGGGGGCTTGCTTCTGAGTAAACCCTCCTAGGGTCGTGATTCACCCGTTCACAGCATTATTATTATTATTATTATTGTTATTGTTATTGTTATTGTTATTGTTATTGTTATTGTTATTGTTATTGTTATTGTTATTGTTATTGTTATTGTTATTGTTATTGTTATTGTTATTGTTATTGTTATTGTTATTGTTATTGTTAGTATACATATAACAACACAGCAGAAGTGTCTGGAATATCGAGTCCTTCCCAAGGATCTAGGATATTAGAGGTATTTGTGTAGAATATGTGCAGTTCCTAGAAGTGCTGCTTTCTGCAGCAGGTGGACTGATGTTCTGTCCAAGTTTAGGCTTTCCAGATGTTTTTCAAGATTTCTTGGGATTCCTCCTAGAGCACCGACTACTAGTGGGATTACTGTTGTTCTTTTTTGCCACAATTGTTCCACTTCAATTTGTAGGTCCTTGTATTTTGTGATCTTTTCCAGCTCTTTGTCCTCTACCCTGCTGTCAACTGGCACAGCAACATCTATGATACAAACATGTTTTTTCTCTATCACTGTTATGTCTGGGGTGTTGTGTGCCAGGTGTCTGTCTTCTTCTTCTTCTTCTTCTTCTTCTTCTTCTTCTTCTTCTTCTTCTTCTTCTTCTTCTTCTTCTTCTTCTTCTTCTCCTTATTATTATTATTATTATTATTATTATTATTATTATTATTATTATTATTATTATTATTATTATTATTAATTATACTTGTATACCGCCCTCCCCCGGAGGGCTCATTGTATGGTTGCTTCAAAGCAAAGCCACCGACTACCACCAAGCTTACTCCCGAGTAATGCGTGCCTCGGAGCCAATCGTTTTCCCTTAACTAAGACCTCAATATTCAGGTTAAATTGTCGTGTTGGTACTTTACGATAAATAAGTGGGTTTTGGGTTGCAGTTTGGGCACTCAGTCTTGAAAAGGTCCGCCATCACTGTCATAGGAGGTGTGAGTCATAAGATCTTTCCCATGGGGAGGTATGACAGCAAAAAGTTTAGAAACAACTGCTCTGTGAGAAATGAAAGACTCTTCCCCCTCACATTATTTTAAATTGTCAGACTTTGTTGCCTATGGCAAGTGCGACTTGGACGAAAAACAGCTAACCAGCAACCTGATCCAGGAGTAGAATTTAGCAGTTTCACAGCTTTGCTTTATTGCAATGCAGTGGGGTACGAAAAAAAATGGGAAGTGGCTGGAAATGTTTTGAGTTGTAAACTCGACCGATTAATTAAAAGGAATAAATATTCGGCTCAAGTGACAATGTTGCCGTCACTTTTTTAACATAGTGCCACAATTAACAAGATAAAGAGTCCCACTTTATCATCTTTGAGGCATAATTTTAAAAAAACCGAGTGAATTAAAACTTGGAAATTGATATTTCAACAAATTGTCATGTTTTATCATGAAACAGAACAAAAGTAACTAGGATCAAAATGAGATAAAGATGCGCAGCCTGCCCAAGTCCGGTTACATTCTGAACTTATTGAGTGGTCCCCTACTGATTGGCTGATCTGACTGCATCACCTTCCCATGGTTATTTTCTCTGACACAAGAGGCTGTTTCCTCTGCTGTCAGAGTAAAGCTTGGTGTTCTGAAGGAAGGGGCCGCCATTAACTGTGCAATGCAGCAGGATGCCATACAACCTCATACAACAGTAAAAACTAATAAACAGTCCACTTATTTAATCAAACCAAGGTTCCACTTTGTTGAGAGTCTGCCTAAAAATAGAGGAATGCCAATATGGTCCCTTCTGGGCGTAGGAGTGGTGTAGGAGGTTAAGAGCTCGTGTATCTAATTTGGAGGAACCGGGTTTGATTCCCAGCTCTGCCGCCTGAGCTGTGGAGCCTTATCTGGGGCATTCAGATTAGCCTGCACACTCCCAACACATGCCAGCTGGATGACCTTGGGCTAGTCACAGCTTCTCGGAGCTCTCTCAGCCCCACTTACCTCACAGGGTGTTTGTTGTGAGGGGGGAAGGGCAAGGAGATTGTCAGCCCCTTTGAGTCTCCTGCAGGAGAGAAAGGGGGGATATAAATTCAAACTCTTCTTCTTCTTCTTCTTCTTCTTCTTCTTCTTCTTCTTCTAAACTTATTCCATAGATAAAAATGAGGTGGTGGCAAATTTCTCATTGGCTCACCTGTGCATCTTCAAAAAGCTAAGAGCAGCCAGCTGCTGTATAAATGTAGCTGAATCAGATCACAGCTGCGTCAAGTTGCTAGGCAGTGCCTGGTAACCAGCAGGAAGGCTGTGAGTGGAGCAGTGGAGTAGTACCAAAGGGGAGGGGGGGTGTGAAATACCAGGGGCGCAAAACACCAGGGGTGTGCTGGTGCGGGGGTATGGCAGGGGCGTGGCGGGGGCATTCCAGGGCATGGTGGGGGCACAGGGGGCACGCATGCCCCAGGCACCATTCCTCCTCACTCCGACCCTGGGGTGGGGACATGTGGGGGTCACAACACTGACTCCATATCACTTCTGATTAAATAACCCATAGGTGAAACATGGTATCTCTAGAGATTTCTGAAAACTAAAAGTATAGAATTTCCAGTGACTCCCAGAGCTCCCTTGACACTTCTGTATTTTCCCAGAAGTGAGATAGTGCTGAATGCAACACGGCCATTTCTTTTTTAAAAATCCTCCACTATTGATCAGAATGGCTGCGAGAAAAGGAATCTGGAGTCAAGGGGTCCTCTGCCCCCAACAGGAGTATGGCAGCCCTTGGACCATAGCACTGAGCAATGAGTTTTGCTGGCCTCTGGGTACAGCTTTCCTATTTCTGTGTTGTTTTCTTGTTTCAAATCACTCCCAAACTATTTGTTACACAGGAAAATATATGTATACACTTCTGTATTAATCATGGCCCAGAAGCATAAGTGGTCAGGAGTGCGCCCGGGGTGCACTCTGTGCTTTCTTTCCCCCCTCCCCCCGCACCCTCACTTACCTTTTCCAGTAATCAGAAAACAGCTTTCTGCCGGCTGAAAATGGGCCAGGCTTGTGGGGCTGGACCAGGCCTGGTGAGACGGGATGAGGGAAGGGAGTGGGGTGATTTTCACGCCCTCCAGGCATGCGCCCGGTGCAATGAGCGCACCCCTGTCCCCCTGTAGCTCTGCCACTGCCATGGCCAACCCCGTTTGCCTTCCAAACTCGAGATACTATCAAGCTTTAATTCTTATGTCCTTATGTTCTCTTAATTCTACTGGATTTTATTTTCTTTATATTTTCAAAGTTCGTAAAGGGGCAGTCTTATCCCCAGGGGCAACGTTAATCTACCAGTCAGTGGGCTCCACTTGGGATTTTGTGTTTTTTTAAAAAAAAATATTGTATAGAATATTATTATATTTGTTACATTCAATATGTTTGTTCCAACTATACATTTTTCCTTTTTCACCCCCTCCCCCCCTCTTTTCCATTGATTATTTCAAGCAAGCAGCAGAAGGTTCATTCTTCTTATTCTCTTGTTCCATAGTTCTTCGTTAAATCCGGCTTCTTCCATCCATTTTTCATACAATGTCCATAGCTTCATAATATCTTCTAGTTTCTCTTGCCATAGTGTATTTTTTGCCAGTCTCTCAAAAATCTCTAACTGTATTTGTTCCCAAATATATTCCAACCATTTTGAGACTGTCCATTTCTGGTTATCTTTCCAGCCCAATGCCAACACTGCGTGTGCTGCTCTAATCATTATTTTATACATTGGTTCCAAATTTCTGTTCACTCTTATATCATTAAGAGGAGTTTTAATAGCCGGATGCCATCTATTTTAAACTTAAATTGGGTTTGATAGTTGAATGCTGCATTTTAAGTCTTAATTTAATTTAATTTTGTTTTATTGTCTGTTTGTTAGTGTTGTACACCACCCTGAGCCCTCCGGGGGAGGGCGGTATAAAAATGCAATAATAAATAAAATAAATAAAATAAATCTATTATCCCCACAATTAATAAATCATCGTTTACATCAATTTTTACTTTTACTAACTGTTCTACGTATTTCAAAAATATTCTCCCAAAACTTTTTTACCACTTTACATTCTATCCACATATGAGTATAATATGCTCCTTTTTCTCCACAGTGCCAACATTTTGGGCTTAATCCTGTGCTCATGTAGGTTAGTTGTATTGGGGTTCTATACCATTTGAGGAACACCTTTCTTTCCAATTCCACATATTTTTCAATCTTTATCTTGTGTTTAATGAGTCGAAAAGTAGTAAGAATGTTGACGTTGATATTTTTAAAAGAAATGTGGAAATGGACCGTGATTCTGTGGGCTTGCGTAGATCAGAGGCTGCGTTTCAGATTGAAGCAAATGTTGGAGGGAGCGCCCGTGGACGGCAGCGAGAAGAAATGGGCCAATAATCCACAGAAGCCAATTATTTTTCTGGGGCCGAGCTGCTTTACACAATGCATTTTTGTCTAGACAAGCATGTATGACCAACCTAAGGGCTCTGCTCACACAGACACAGATAACGTCCACACCAGGCAGTAACAGCAGAAATCCTTTAATTGAGGCAGTTTGGAAAAAAAATATACTTTTATAATGACAGAACTGCCAAGAATCCACTTCCAAACAAGGTGAGGTCATTTTTTTCCCCAATTTCAATAAGCCTTTATTGGCATACAGAACATACAATACAAATACAATTAAAATTGCTAGATAAAACTTCACACTGGATCATAAGTTCAGTTCGCAAAACTCAGCCAGAAACTTTGCCACTGCGAGACAACAGTCAAGGTCATTACAGTTTAAGAGCATATTTACTTTATCACGCTCTGTCAGGATTTTCATAGAGTCAATGATTTGTAATAAGCTGGATCTTGGTTTCTGGTAAAGTGGGCAGTGGAGGAGAATGTGCGCAATGGAATCCAACTGCCCTGGGCTGCAGGGGCAAAGCCTCTTATCGTTTGGTAGACCCTTGAGTCTTCCTCTATGGAGCGGGGATGGCATAATGTTAAATCTAGCCAGCATGTAGGCTCTCCTATATATAGGGTTGGTAAGCGCTGCAATATAGTAGGCTGGGTTTCCCTGCACAAATGGAATTGCCACATTCATTGGCAAGCAGGATTTGTTGGCCAAGCTCTGCAGTTGTTGATAATCCATTGCTAGTAGCCGCTCTTTGATGAGGGCAAATGTCTCAGTAAGGGTTATCATGTTCAGAGAGTCACTATCATAGCCCAATTCCCCAATCTTTGTTATAACTGATGTGCACCATTTAGAGTGATGGAGTTCTCTCAAGGTGAGTTGCGTCAGTGAGTTGTCGGAGCTTTGATAATGAATATGCAGCCAAAATTTTATGATGTTTAACCAGATAGTGGCCTCTATAGAGTATTGGCCAGATTCTAGGTGAGGTCATTCCTGTGAGCATGTGCAGCAAATCCCAGTTCGTTCTAGATCCAGTTGCAAGGATCTCATCTAAAAGTTCTTGGAAAGGCCTCTGCCCCGAGACCCTAAATATCTGCTGCTAGTCCGAATGAACGATATTAGGCAATAGTGGGATCTGATAGCGCCTTCAAGACCAATTCTCTGCAGCAGAAACCTTTGTCAGTTTGAATCCAATTCATCCGATGTGGGAAATCAGATCTTGCTAATTGATCGTTCTATGCCCGGAGACCAAAAAAGAAGTGAGAAAGTGTTCTGACATATTACAGTGCCAAATTTGCGCTGCAAAATACCGTGCCAAATTTGCACAGTGTACGGAGGAGCATGGTGATCGTTCGTAACAGCTCTATTAATATGGCCCGTTTCCTGGTGGTTGTCGTTCAACAGCTATAACGGAGAAAATTCTCCCATTCCCCAATAGTCATTGAAAACATTTTGAAACATTTGCAAAGCATTTTCAATCCCTTCCCCTTGTTTGTTTGCACTCACGCCTTCAAAACTGTTCCTGGCTGCCATTTTGTGGTCATTCTGTTTTGTTTTTTTTTGTTTTTGAAGATCCATAGATCTATTGCTGTAAAGCTTCAAAGTCTTATGCTGTGATTCTCTAGGGCTGATTCCGCATGGGTTAAAAACAGCAGTGTGAAAACGGTGTGAAAACGGTGTAAAAGAGTTTAAAATGGTGTAAAAGGGTTTCTACTGTTTTCACACCGTTTTCACACCACTGTTTTTGGCCCATGCGGAATCAGCCTAAGGCTCATGTCTTTGAAGCTACAGAGACATGATCCCTCAAAAAATGTTCAAAAACTGATGAAAATACAGTGCGAGATGTCTGGCACGAGCTTAGAAAATGGCGCTGATGAGGGATTCAGGGAGGCATGGGAAACATCTTAAAGAGACCGCACAGCAAGTGAAAACATTTTCAGAATGTTTTCCAAAAAATAATCCTTTAATCCTTGCTAGGGAATTGGATATAAAAAAAACTGAGGCTGGAGATAAAATGTTTTGGGCTAAAAACCTGGCAGAACTCCATGGAGCCACATTTCAAGTTATTGGAAGATGGTTTTATGAGAGAAATTGAAAGGTGTAGCCTGCAGATAAAGTCTATCATTTTATCTCCCTCTGACCCTCTAGGTCACCTGGATAGCAACAGGGTCAATGGGCCCCAGCCAACAACTCATTGGCCATACAATTTAGGATTTTCAGCCCAGTTTTGTGTGCTTTCAATGCCGTCAACGTGCCTTCTCAATCCACCTTCAGACCTTGTGATCTCATGCTGTTCAGACATGCTCTCTGACATGCTGACTTTCAGAAAGAGTGGACTTTGAAAGCTGGAGGATTTCAGCAGGAATTATAACATCTGATCCTTTGAACCAATGTTATTTACTGGGTCTTTTGGTTTAGCCTATGGCCCTTTCTTCACGGGCCAAATACAGCGCCCTGGGTACAGCAAAACCTGGGTGCAGCAAAATGCCGTCCCCAGGGAGCTGTTCACATGGGGGGCGCAGCTGCTTCGCAGCCGCGCTGCCCTTGTGCCTCCCCAGCGGCGCGAAGCCGCTGTTTCCCAACCTCGCTCCCCGAGTGAGGTTTTTGGGAAACAGCGGCTTCCAACTGCTGCCGTGCGAACAGCAGTGGCTGGAAGGTGCCATCCCTCCCCCTTTTCCCAATCAACTTACCTTCCCTGCAACCGTCCGGTCCATCGCCGAGGCCGGGGGACACGTCCCCCTGCCCTGCGACTCCGGAGTGGTTGTGCAGGGGGCGTGTCCCCTGGCCTCGGCAACGTGCTGGACAGTCACAGGGAAGGTAAGTTGATTGGGCGATGGCGCAGTGCGGCGCCGTTGTCCCGGTAGTTTCATTCGTTGTCCCGCATGAACGGTCCCGGGGGGGGGGGGCTGGGTTGGCATCATGTACACCGACCCAATCCCCACTGTGGCAGTGCGGAAATGGCCTATGTTATTTTAATCCTTATTGCTAACTGTTTTCATTGAAATATTCTTGCACAAGGTTAATAAATCGCTTCAATTATACTTTGTGGTGTATTGTCTTCAAATGGCTTCAGTCTGCTTCCAAGACCTAGGCTCATGTGGCTACACCTTCCAGATTAACTGTAAGCCCTTCTGATCCTTCTGAAATGGTGGCCCAAAGAGTGGTAGGAACTGGTGTGGTGTGAGCGGGGGGGAAATGGGGAGAAGTGGGAAAACCCACAGAAAGCTTAATGCATGGTGATCTCCTTTGCTTTCCCTGTGCAGGGAGTGGAAGATCTGTCGTTTCCGAGTTTTTGGAAACTGTGCGGATTCGCTGATCTGAAGGCAGAGTGACTTCCAAAAGGGGGAAATGTGTGCGCAACTGAGAATCAAACCCGAAGGGAATGTACACTGAATTCAGTGGAGACTATGAGTGCACAAATGGTCTAAGTTTCACAAACTGATATGCTAATGACAGGAGGAACTGTGTCCCTTGCTGCAACTAATAGGTAGGAGGTAGCCTGAGAATGTTTCGGAAGGGTTAGGGTTAGAAGAGCTAGATTTTCTAAGGTGCAATGCAACTGCACTTGAATCTAATTCTTCAGCCTGAGAAAGGGCCTTCTTGGTCACGGCACCAAAACTGTGGAATTCCTTCCCCAGGGTGATTCCTTTGTCCCCTACCCCACTTGCCAGCTGGTGAAGACACTTCTGTTTTACCTGGTGTTCCCTCCCTGCTTCCACCTTCCTATTAATATGACTGATTTCCCACTGCCTTGGAAACTTTATGTTGGTTGGAGAGGCAACTTTAAAATGCTTTAAATAAATAAATAAATAAAATACATTATATCCGGTATGTGCTCCAAGATGGCAGTGTGTAACCCCCATGCTCAGAATGGGTTGACCCAGAAAGGGGTGGAGATTCAAAGCAGCAGAAGGCTGCAGAGCTCTTTGGAGGAGACAAGGCTACCAGACTCAGACCTTGATTTCTATAAGCCCTTAACACCTTGTTGAGGTAACTGCAATGTTGTTGGGAACTACTGGGAAGGTAGTTGTTTGTTTTTGCTATGTTGTAAATGTTGGCGTTTATTGTTTCAGGGTTTCTTTTTGTGGTTGTAATGGGTGAGAGTTCTCCTGGAAACCTTCACCATGTTGAATCCTGTTCACCAAGCCCTTGGAGTCTTCAGGAGCCAACCCACTTGCAAGAAGAAATGGACCTGGCATTACAAGACTTGTAACTAGAAGGACTTGAAAATGCAACCTGAACAGGACCTTGAAGTGTGATGTTCAATGTGGATGTTTAATGTTATTGTGTTAAGAAAGTAAACCATTTTGTTTTTAAAAATTGTTGTTGCCAACTCATTCCAAGTTCTGCCCCACAGAACCCACAGGTAGAGGTCACAAGTGCAGTCAGTCAAATTCCACACAGCCAGCACAACTGCAAAGCATGCGCTGCCTCGCACATCACCCTGAAGGCACCGTATTCTTTCCCTGCTGTTGCTGCGGCTGCTTTACAGTCTCCTCATTAGAAATCCAGGCACATTTGCACATATGGAAATTAATCCCTCTCATCAGCCGCAAAAGGAAATAAAGGGTCCAACCGCTGGACTTGGGGGCATATTTCTGAGCCTTTCTAACAACGGAAACCTGAGGCCCGAGCTATTGTTATGGAGGCCTCTTAGCAGGCAAGTCACTTTCACCCTCCCCTGGTTTCTCTTGGCCTGTTGCCTGTCTGCAGAAGGTGAGCTTCGGCTTTTCAATCTGAGTGCCATTACAGCCCCGCAGGAAGGAAAAATGACTTGAAAGAGGGAACGGTAAGCAGCCCATTTGCAATTTGTGCATATGGTCCTTCCTGCGACAGTCCAGTCTAATTGCTGGGGATACTATGAAAGGGAAAAGAAGCAACCCGCAGCTTCCAAATTCAAGCCCGCGGACCTCCGAGCGCAGCTAAAATAACCAAGCCCCACCAACTCGCTTGCTCATATCAGCTTCAAATGAATGACGAGGTCTTTGTCAAGTTCATGAAGCAAATCTAGAAGCGAAGGAGCGGCTAGAACAATTATTACTATTGGTAATAGTTGTTGTAGTGTAGTATCAGTATGATTTTGATTTATTATCTGCCCTTTACAATGGTCGTAGGACAGGTTACAATAAAAAAACACATAAAATCCCATTCAGTAGCCCGATAAAAACAATCCTAAAACCATAGAACATCCCAAGTGCTAAAACTCTCACCTCAACCTTTCCCAAAGATGGGTGGACTGTAGAGGACCCCTTGGGTTCACCCCTCCATCCCAGTAGGGAGAATCACAATCACACAATCACAACACACCTTTATTGGCGCCATAAGGCGCCTGGCGTGGGCGTTTCGCCATACGAGATGTGGAAGCGGCGGGTAGGACATTTCCAACGCCGACCCGACTGACGCTGGGACGTTCGTCCGCCCTGGGGCGGTCCTGGAAAAACGGGCAGCCGGCGCCGCATGAAGCTGCCGAGCACCGGCCGACCGGCTATGTCCCCGGGCCTCAGTGGCGTCACCGAGGAGCCTGGGGACCGCGATCCTAACCCTGGCCCTGCGCGCCTGCTCCAGCAGGCGCAGGGAACGAAATCCCGAGACAGCGGCGAAGCGCCGGAGGCCCGTGGGATAAATAAAGATGCTTTAGGTGGGGGAGGCATCACCGAAGCGGCATGCGCTTCATAGAGAATATTACACATGGAATATTACAGAGATACTGCAACATAGCTTCTTTAATAACATCAGCATGGCAGTTTGCTTGCCTGCGACGAGTTCATAAGATTCCGATTAAGTGGCTGCAGAGATGTCATACGGAATCGTGTCTTCCTTTTTCTCATTATTTCCTTGAGGCTGCCATCCTTGTTTACACACTGTCTGACAGTCTTTCTAATTAGGTACAAACAGGAATCCGGTTATTTATTTTCACATATATTTCCCACCCAACTCCTCAGGGCTTGTTGCATTACCCTGGGTCAGCGTGGAGTTGGAAGGCAATTCAACAAAGAGCAACTGACTAGCAGAGGATAACTGGCATCCAATATCGGAAAAGTTCAGTATATCATTAGAGGTTTGTTTTTCCTGGAGTACTTTTTAGCCCACACATGCTTTGAAGCTTGCTTACAATTCAGACTCAGCTGTAGTAACTCAACTGAAATCAGCATAATAAGAAAGCAGGATAAATATTAAGAATAAGCAACGCCATAAAAATGTACTTCTGCCTGTGAAAAACAATAAGAAAAGCAGCCGTTACATCTAGGTGTCTAATAAAATGTAGCATGGGTCAAATGTATGTGGAAATTTATTTATTAATTGGATTTATCCCCCTTCTTTCTCCCCAGTGAGGTCAAAAGACCGCTTGCATTGTTCTCACCTTTGTCTTATCCTCACAACAATTCTATGAGTTGGGTTAGACTGAGTATGTGACTACCCAAAGGTCAACTAGTAAACTTCTATGATAGAGCAGGGTTTCAAACTGGGTTCTCTTAGGTCTTTTTCTGACGCTTTAACCACTACACTGTACTGACCATTTTTTGGAAAGCTTCACTGTCCACACACACAAGACCACCATGCTTTGACTGATCTGGTTTATACATGCTTGCTTGCTTATATTTCTTAAATGATATACTTCACTCCATAAAACAAATGTCACAACTAGTCAGTCCATAAGAACATAAGAACATAAGAACATAAGAACTAGCCTGCTGGATCAGACCAGAATCCATCTAGTCCAGCATTCTGCTACTCGCAGTGGCCCACCACGTGCCTTTGGGAGCTCACATGCAGGAGGTGAAAGCAATGGCCTTCTGCTGCTGCTGCTGCTCCTGAGCACCTGGTCTGCTAAGGCATTTGCAATCTGAGATCAAGGAGGATCAAGATTGGTAGCCATAGATCGACTTCTCCTCCATAAATCTGTCCAAGCCCTTTTTAAAGCTATCCAGGTTAGTGGCCATAACCACCTCCTGTGGCAGCATATTCCAAACACTAATCACATGTTGTGTGAAGAAGTGTTTCCTTTTATTAGTCCTAATTCTTCCCCCCAGCATTTTCAATGAATGCCCCCTGGTTCTAGTATTGTGAGAAAGAGAGAAAAATGTCTCTCTGTCAACATTTTCGACCCCATGCATAATTTTATAGACTTCAATCATATCCCCCCTCAGACGTCTCCTCTCCAAACTAAAGAGTCCCAAACGCTGCAGCCTCTCCTCATAAGGAAGGTGCTCCAATCCTTCAATCATCCTCGTTGCCCTTCTCTGCACTTTTTCTATCTCTTCGATATCCTTTTTGAGATGTGGCAACCAGAACTGAACACAGTACTCCAAGTGCAGTCGCACCACGGCTTTATATAAGGGCATGACAATCCTTGCAGTTTTATTATCAATTCCTTTCCTAATTATCCCCAGCATAGAGTTTGCCTTTTTCACAGCTGCCATGCATATTATCATCAGTGGTGATGTCCATCATAAAAAAAAACTAGAGAATGCCTGCAGAAGTTTAAATCAACCCACGTCAATCTAAAAGTCAATCTAAACAGTTGTGCCTTGAAAAAAGTTGTTTAGCAGAGTCCAGACACTATGTGATCCTGAGCTGTGACTGATTCATTTTTTAAATCTTGCAGTGTTCAGATCTCAGATGGGATGGCGACATGATATAGATTGATTTCATCAGATCTGGGAACCTAAGCAAAGTTGGTACTTGGTTCTGTGACCACCAAGGAAAACTCGGAGGAGGAGGAGGAGTTCAGATTTATACTTTGCCTTTCTGTCCTGTAAGGAGACTCAAGGTAGCTTACAAACTCCTTTCCCTTCCTCTCCTCACAACAGACATCTTGTAAGTTAGGTGGGGCTGAGAGAGTTCTGAACAAACTGTGACTAGCCCAAGGTCACCCAGCAGAAATGTAGGAGTGCAGAAACACATATGGTTCACCAGATAAGTCTCAGCAACTCAGGTGGTGGAGGAGTGTGGAATGAAACCCGGTTTTCCAGATTAAAGTTCACAGCTCTTAACCACTACACCGTGGTTTCTCTTGAAGAAGGCAATAGCAAACTATCTCTGTTTCTCACTTGCCTTGCTAGGATCACCATAAATCGGTTGCAACTTGATGGTACTCATGTATGTACATACTTATATATCCCACATGTTGCCAGTGTAAATAAAAGGGCAATGCACACACATGCACACCCCCAAGTCCTTCTTTGGGTTATTTATTTTAATTTATTTGACTCACATTTCAGCTCACAACCTGTTCCACTCCCACCAAGCTATTCTATAGGTATAACATCACTATTGTCATGATCATTCCCCTAATGAGAAATGTATCCGGGCAGGTATTTACTTGCAAAGGCACCTCTGAGCGGCAAACAGTTTAGTGTAATTACAAAATAAGTCTCTTTGGCAGAGGAAACAGAAAGGCAAGGGCCTGCCCTGATGCCAGAATGCCAGATGGCACCCCGTCACATATCACTACATTCAACACTTTCATAACGGGCCGCAGTTGAAATGAACCAAATAAGGATCGCATCAAATTAAGCCATAGTTTAAACACGACCACCACAATGAGAACTGTGTTGGTTAGAACAGCCGTTCTCAACCTGCGGGTCGCAACCCCTTTGGGGGGTCAAACAACCCTTTCACAGGGGTCGCCTAAGACTCTCTGCATCAGTGTTCTCCATCTGTGAAATGGATAAATGTTAGGATCGGGGGGTCACCGCAACATGAGGAACTGTATTAAAGCATCTGGAAGGTTGAGAACCACTGGGTTAGAAGTGGTGTAGGAGTGGCGTAGTGGCGTAGGAGGTTAAGAGCTCATGTATCTAATCTGGAGGAACCAGGTTTGATTCCCAGCTCTGCCGCCTGAGCTGTGGAGGCTTATCTGGGGAATTCGGAATAGCCTGTGCACTCCCACACACGCCAGCTGGGTGACCTTGGGCTAGTCACAGCTTCTTGGAGCTCTCTCAGCCCCACCTACCTCACAGGGTATTTGTTGTGAGGGGGGAAGGGCAAGGAGATTGTAAGCCCCTTTGAGTCTCCTGCAGGAGAGAAAGGGGGGATATAAATCCAAACTCCTCCTCCTCCTCCTCCTCCTCCTCCTCCTCCTCCTCCTCCTCCTCCTCTTCTTCTTCTTCTTCTTCTTCTTCTTCTTCTTCTTCTTCTTCTTCTTCTTCTTCTTCTTCTTCTTCTTCGTCTTCTCCTTCTTCTTCTCCTTCTTCTTCTTTTCTTGTTTATTTACCTAGGATTGCCCTGAGTCACTTTGCACTCTCCAAAAAATACAGCAAACGTAAGGAAGGGCGTCTGGGCAAAGCCACTGGGATGGGCGGGATCAGAAACTACCTACCAATAAAATAAATGAGCTAAGTTCAAAGGGATGGTAAGATTCTTGGAGAGAAGCACACTTCTGGGACCCTTGGGAGCCAAGAGAAGCAACAATGAAAGAAAGCCTCTAAGCAGCAGGCATTTTTATGTCTTTAAACTATTTGTAAGCCAATATGATGGCTTGGGAAGTCCAAATGCAAAGAACCGGCAATCCCCCCCACCCCCCCCCTTGTCCTTGATGCATTCCTCCTCTCTCCCATGGAAAACATATCCTTGCAAATCCAGTGGTTTTGAATATTCCAGGGAGCACTCACCATAAACAGGACACACAATTTATCATGGAGCAAGCCCATGGATTACGGCCCAATAAAACACCATATGTAGGTTTATGGACCCATATGGATCTTATACATAACATCCTTTCCTGTGTTATTCCACCTCTGCTGAATCGTAGATTGGAAGATTCCTAGGGTAAGATGCTACATTTCTGTGGTTTGGTTTTGCTTATGAGATTCTGTAAGGATGGAGTGGATTAACTCTGTGAAAACTGGGAGCTGGAGTGGTCGAGAGGCTGAGCTGCAGTTTGAGAGGTTCGAATCTCATCTGAGCCAGAAAACCACCCCATGATCTTAGGCAAGTTGCTCATTTTCATTCCTCCTCCCATCTATAGTCTGAGGATAACCACCCTGGCCTTCTTTGCAGGGCAGTTAAGAGCAGTGGTGGGATTCAGCAGGTTCGCAACACTTCGGCAGAACCGGTTGTTAAAATGCTGCTTGAAAGCAACCAGTTGTTAAATTATTTGAATCCCAGCATCGGAAACGGTTGTTAAATCCCCCCCCCCCCCGAGAATTCTGGCCAACTGTGTCATAAACCACATGTATAGTTCCAGTTTCTTATAAACTTTTGCTAGAGTGGGATCCATCTGTGCATTCTCCACCGTTGAGCTTTACCCACTGTTTGCTCTGTATTTATTGTGAAAGTAATTGCTGATAAGCAGTATTAGCCTCAAGCTATTTTTCTGTGTGTTCCTTTATCTTTTATCTCCTTCTTTCTCTTGCTGCATCATGTTCCTAGTGCTCCTAAATCTTTAGTTTGGTGTATGTGATGATGTTACCCTTTCCCAAATGTTTGTGTTGACAAGATTATAGTTTGAAAGACCATAGTTTAATCAGGAGTCATTAGCAAAGGATGCATTATACTCAAATATCTGTCTAAGAGGGATGATTACCTCCCCCTTAGAATAACATATTGAGGGGAGGAGAGATTTGAATCCGTAACCTATGTATGTATGAACTTACGATAATCCCCCTGTTTGCAGAGGGATACGTTTTTTTTTAATGGAAGCATGACAGTGCATCTGCAGATATTGCATGAAATAGCCACTGACACAAAAATGTAAAACAAAAGAGATAAGGGTTAGGCTGAGTAGAATGGAGGGAACTAGCCAGTTATTCAAGAGAAGTAAGCTTGTGTTGGGGTGGTAAAGGAAAATAGGCAATTGGGAGGGGTGGAAGGAAAAACCAGGAAGTTAGGCAGAGAAAAAGGAGAGGAAGCAGAAATCAAAGACAGTAATGGGATTTCCTCTCCCTATTGAATCCTCATGGATCAATTGAATCCTCATGGACCAAGTGGCCATGCTGGCAGGGGCTGATGGGAATTGTAGTCCATAACATCTGGAGTGCCAAAGGTTCGCCACCACAGGTTTAGGTAATGGATGTTCTCTCTCAGGAATCCAAATCCAAATGCCTCCCAAAATTTGTTCTGTCAGAGAGATAATCTCCTCCTTCTCTGAGTCGTCCAGCTGCTACAACCAATTCTGAGTTCAGGTTTGCTTATCCAATCAGGGTTCTTTCCTGTTCCTACAGAGTTTATGTTCCCACTCTGATATGTAAATATCCTGCCTAAACTTGCATGTTAGGCTCTCTTTTACTGTGCAGTCCATCACAGTAGTATTTGGAAGTAAGCTGGCTTTTGTTGACTTTAACCATCCAGTTTTTGCCTAGTTATGTCATGGAACGCCCAGCAACACTTGGTCTGAAGATTAGATGACTAATTAGGACTTGAAATATTCAAAAAGGGGGCTTTGCCCTTGTTTCCCTGAAGGGATGCTTTAGTACAATGTTTTCTTATTATGGGTAAGTAAAATAAAATAAAAATAAAATGAGAGGACTGTGAGTATAACTCAAGTTTCATAGGCTCATTCCGCACATGCAGAATAATGCACTTTCAAACTGCTTTCAGTGCTCTTTAAAGCTGTGCGGAATGGCAAAATCCACTTGCAAACAGTTGTGAAAGTGGTTTGAAAACGCATTATTTTGCGTGTGCGGAAGGGGCCATAGAGATGCTAGCATGGTCTTGTGATATGTTGACTGCAAGAGTTGTGAATGTAACAGGGGTGATATGTGAAAGAGTGGGTGTAGCCTTTTTCTCTCCTAGGTAGGTGTAAGATTTTAATTAATATGAACATTATCTGGAAAATTGGAAAGGGTGAGCCACACCCAAAATGGCCCCTTTGGAAGCAATACCACAGCTTTAAGTCCATTATTCGATCTGATAATAGTCTTGGCATTTTTACAGAACTGAGCTTCATCAGCCTACGTTTCAAAAGAATTCAGCTTAAAGGTCTGATGAAAAATGGTAAAATACCTAGAGAGCACTTTAATGAGAATAATCCAGGCTATGTGATTAAAGAGAACAATGAAAAAGATGGAGAATGAAAAAGGTCAATTGTAAAAAGAAATTACTAGCTTCTCTTGCTGTTCTGTCTCCTATAGTTTGTTGCCGAGATCAAATTGGCATACAGAGAACATATATCAGGAAAATGACCTCTGCTAAAACGCACTGTGAGCTAGGAACAACTAGATCCCCTGGGCGGATAATGTAATTTGGCGAGAGTCTGAAATTCCATGAAGCCTTTTCTCTTGGTATGTCCTCTCCTGAGAAATAGGAACCATTGTACCATGTCAAACCAATGTTAGTCCAGCATCCTAAGTTACATACCAGACCTGATACCCCCTGCAGGACGCATGGACCAAATGTCATCACACACTTTCCCCTGTTGTTGCTTCTGATCACTTGTTGAGGCTTCTGAAATCTAGTTTCCTTGGGTAGCCATCATGGCTGATAGCCACTGATGGACCTACTTTCCACAAATTTGTCTAAATCCAATATAAGAACATAGGACAGTGATGGCGAACCTTTTCAAGACCGAGTGCCCAAATTGCAACCCAAAACCCACTTATTTATCGCAAAGTGCCAACACGGCAATTTAACCTGAATACTGAAGTTTTAGTTTAGAAAAAACGGTTGGCTCCGAGGCGCGCGTTACTCGGGAGAAAACTTGGTGGTAGTTGGTGGCTTTGAAGCCCCCGTGCAACTCTTCCAATGGATGAATCATGACCCTAGGAGGGTTTACTCAAAAGCAAACCCCATTGCCAGCAACCAAGCTTACTCCCAGGTAAAGGATTGCGCTTTTGTTCTTCTCATGAAAATCAGTGGGGTTTAACAGTGATTAACAGGGTTACCTACACTGCTTCCCCAAAACTAGGTCTTAGGTTTAATGCTAATAATCGAGCCCAGTGGCCCAGGCCAGCCTAGATGTGTGTGTGTGGGGGGGGTGGCGACTCTGTTTGTGCGTGCCCACAGAGAGGGCTCTGAGTGCCACCTCTGGCACCCGTGCCATAGGTTCGCCACCACTGACATAGGAGCAGCCTTGCTGGGTCAGCAAAGCTTGATTTACAACAGGAGAACTCAACTTTTTTTGAGTCTGCAAACTTTTTTGGAATTCTGGCTAAGGGCAGTGGGCACAGTAACAACATGGCTGAAACCAGAGCCGGCCACAACATGTCAGGGATTGAGATGGACAACTCTCATGGTAACTATCAAACAGAAGCTGTATTTAAAAGGATTTTTTTTAAAAAAAATCTGCCCAGCCGATCAAAAACTCTGCTGGTAGGATTGTCAGATCCTCTACTGGGGTCCCCTGATTTGGGACCCTTTTTTCTGGCACCGTCAAACTGGCTGGCGGTTGTCTTACTGGGCTTATGTCCGGGCTCTAGCATGATGATGTCACTGTCACTTCTGGAAGTGGGAGGGAAATGCCCTGGTATTTGGGTAAAGACAGACTCTACCATAGAGTTTTTGCCCAAGTCCCAGGGTGTCTCTTTCAACATCACCAACATGGTGCCATCCCTTCTAGAAGGGATGTCATCACATTAGTGCCAGCCTTCCTCTGTAGCTAGTAAGTCTCCCTATGTAAAGAGGGGATTGGAATGTGACAGTTTTTGATAGCACCTGTTTGTACTGTTTCAGTTTGCGCTATCTTTTGCTTGGCTCTCTTCCCAGACTGGTCTGGCCTTGCATCTGAAAGTATCGGAGAAGGCTGGACCGAAGTTCTCTTGATGTCTGTCTGTACTTTTGATATTCTGTTCTCTCAAGGACTATGACCGACCTAGCCATATTAATAAAGATCTTTCTGTATTCATGAAGATTCCATTGTATGGACTCAGTTTGTTACACCCTACCTCCAACCCCCACCTCTTGCTAGGCAGGTCCTGACAATCCTTCCTGTTGAAAAAGCTCAGCCCAGTTTTTAAAGGCAGTTGGTAGGTACCAGGAAAGTTATCTGTGGAACCTATGGTGCCCATAGAAACTGGAATATGCACAAATTACCACAGCTTTCAGTTTCTTCAGTTCATTTTACATCTTTTCCCCTCACCACGTTACCAGTCTGCATGTGCACTGGGTTAAAACAGTGGAATTTCACTCTAATTTTACATATATTTGCACAGAGAATATTTTTGTGCAACGTCTCAGTGGCACGTACATACATATCCTGTATAAGGCAAAAATACCATCTCAAAAATAATGCAGTCATATGCACAATTGCTTGACGATTGCTATTAAAAATGTACACTGTTTTACTAATAAACAAAGAAAGGGAAAGGGAAATAAACTGAAGGCGATGAAAGTTCCATATTTTGTATGTCTGGAGATCTGTTCAAGATCTGGAAATAAAACAAACCATTTGGGATCAGGCCCAATAATCTTTTCAGGCATCCACTACCCAACCCTTTGAAGGCCTTCCAGAAGGGAATGACGACTTCCCTTCCCCTTGGTGCACTGGTAATTAGAAAATTATTTGGGCATTTAGCTACCACTTAGCAGCTTTGATTAACAGCCAATGATAGACTTATCCTCAATGAATTTGTCCTTTTAAACGCCTGCAAAACTGCTTGTAATCTATCTATCTATCTATATAAGCGAATTCCCTCACTGACTCACTCGCCAACAGAACTCAGAAACCGCCGAACCTACGCACTTGAAATTTGGCACGCTGGTTCCTCATGTGCCCGAGGAGCTCAATAAGAAACGATTTCCAAAAATATTAAAGTCAACTCGAGTTATTAGTTATTTTCTGTTTTTCCTATTCATCTCTGCCCATCTGCCCGAACATTCCATGGGTGACAGTTGAGCACTTCAGCTTTCCCAGAATACCAGACAATGGCCACAACAGCCAGCAGAGGAAGCTGTTCCATTAGATCAGGGGTCCCCAAACTTTTTAAACAGGGGGCCAGTTCACTGTCCCTCAGACTGTTGGAGGGCCGGACTAAAAAAAACTATGAACAAATTCCTATACACAAATGATTGTAAAATGCTTGATTTTACCTTTCAGCCTTTCTGTCATGGTCTATTTTTAGAACAGTGACCAAAGTATGTCAAGTACAGGGTGGGCTCCAAATATTGTTGGGAAGGCTGTGAAATACCTTCCCCTGTAAAAAAAAAAAAGCAGAACTTTCCCAATGATCAGGTATCAGGTATCTTTCTGGGTTCTTTCCTCCCTAGCAGCCAGCAAGCGATTCGCCAGCCTGGCTGATGCCAATGGGAGTGAGGCGGAACAGAAAGCCTGAGAGCAACACATGGAGTAGCCAAGAGGGAAGGGCGGAGCAGGCGTTGCCACATGTAAGGTTTCTAACTCTGGGTCAGAAAATTCGTTGGAGATTTGGGGGTGCAATCCTGCCAGAAAGGCAGGGTTTGGGGTGCAGGGAGCCCACTTTAATCCAAAGTAGTGCATTTTTTCTCTGAGGAATTGATCTCTGTCACCTGGAGGTCAGCTGTAATTCCTGGGATATCTCCAGGCCTCCCCTAGAGGTTGGCTACTCTTACATAGAGGTAGTATTCACAAATATGTCTCCTGCCTGTGATCAGCAATGTTTAGAAAGCAGCAACTCCAGTCACAGAAAAAGAGCAGACCTGTGGGCATTGCCTTGTTGCAAAGGCTGGTTGGGGAGAAAGGAGTCCAGGAGCCCAAGGGAGCCGATCTGGCAGACCCCGAAGGCTGCGGGTATCTCCAGAGCTCTGTTTTCCCTCCAGCAGACCCAACAGTCAAAGCCACGGAGAATCGTTCGCCGCCTACCAGCCGGTCCCACAGGATGGGGGGTGGGGATCACCCTGTTTGCTTTCAGCTGGCCTTGTTGGCAGGGGCAGAGGTGGGTAGCCCCATTCTCGGGTTGTGGGGGGTCTGAAGGCAGACAAGCGACTGCAAGCACAACAACCCAGTGGGAAAGCTTCACTCCTGCAATGCCGCCAGAACCCCAGCGCCCCATATCAGCGGCCCGTTGGGGCCCGGAGTTCCCTCCTCTCCCTCGAGCCCCCACTGCACATGAATGGAGCCATTGCTGCCATGCTTGGCGGGCCGGATAAATGCCTTCAGGGGGCCACATTTGGCCCCCGGGCCGTAGTTTGGGGACCCCTGCATTAGATCCTCGACCATTTAGCTTCTCTCAACACAGTTCCTTGTGTATAGAGGATCTAAGGCCCCTTCTGCACACGCAAAATAATGCATTTTCAAACCACTTTCACAACTGTTTGCAAGTGGATTTTGCCATTCTGCGCAGCTTCAAAGAGCACTGAAAGCAGTTGAATACCCACTAATGAAACAGCTTCCCAGTTCCTTTGATGAGTCACTCACTCTAACAGTGATTGGTATTCCGCGTTTACATATACAGCTTCATGTCACAGGACTTTTCAGTGATGGCCACGTTGCTGCTCTAACTCCACTATCCAAATCGACAAGCTGTGGTACTGCCCACCAAACAACAGGCACACTTGATCCACTGGTGTGATGCCTTACATACACACAGCAACTTACAGATTGCACTACACACAGACAGCACCAGACAGCTGCTGCAAACCATGCAAAACCCACCCCGCCACACCACAGGCAAGCTGTGAGGAAACATGCTGCATGTCACCCCTCAGTTTACAAACACACTGCAAAGAAGTATGCTGCCTTTCACCCTGACATTCATATAGACACCGCTCTCACCAACACATAGCGAACCACGGGCCAATGCGCTGGCCACCCAACTGGCCACATCAGGAAGGGGGAGGGATGGCCCGAGCCTTTAAAGTGCCAGACCCTCCTTTGTGCCAGCCATGGGCTTGGGCCGGCTAGCAATTTGCCCACCCACCTCTCCCTTACTTTGCCTGGCTTTGTTAATGCATGCTTTGTCATAGCCATCAGCAGTTTTGGCACATGGGTATCAATCTGGAAGGGCCAGGGGAGTAGAGCTAAGGAGCTACCCCTTCCCCTTGGGAGTGGCTGACAGCAGCAAGGGGCAACTGCCCTGCCAAAAAGGGCGTCTGGGGAGCACCTCTTGCCAGGAGCGTCTGCCCGGCAGAGCCCCGCAGCGGAGTGAAGCTCCAGTATGGGGCATCTGCCCGCGGGAGCTTCGCTGTGATGCTTATATGATCAGATCAAGACCCATGCTAGGCCTCACGCTTCTGCTTGATTAATAAAGAATGGCTGTGGTCAATCGATTTACCCCAGCCAAAAGTGTGGTGTGATTATTGGATAGGGACTTTGTCCGGAATGAGTTCCACCCTCAACGGCAAGAGTTGAACTATCTTGCAGAATTGGAAGAGATTCTCACCGGCCATCGAAGAGCGGGCTTTTCTTGCTTGTTCCATCTCCCCCCCCCTCCCCTTGCCCCCCACTCCAAGCGTGCAATTTGCTTTGCCTGAGCAGGTAATATCATTTTCTCATCAAGACATCTTAGGAAATTTATTACCGAAATAAAAGGGAACATTGCGGGACTACATTGTGCTTTCCTTCTGTCTTGCTCATCCTATCGAGATGCCTATAATCATAGATGAAAGGAAAACTGCTCCGAGCGCTTGAAAGCGGCAGCAGGTTTCCTACAGACCGGCGGGAAACGCTCCTTCATCTTGCCCTGCTGACTCCCATTTCGTGTGTCTGGGACTTCTAATTTCATAACTGGAGAATCATTGTCCCTGGGCTCCCAGCCGCGGCCATAATAGGCCACCGACAGGCTGGTCAACAGCTTCGCACCTTCCAACGTTTCACAAAGGGAAACAAAGCCACTCCGGCATGGGTCTGTAATGCCGCTATTTTCACATCAAGGACCGTTGCCCCCAAATAACACATTGTTGTGACTCTTTGCTGGCTATATTGTGCTCATTGATTTTTTACGGCCGCTCGCGCGATCTGCTTTCTGAAGCTGGATGTTTAGAAAAGCCACCGCAACCGTTCAACTTTTACAAAGTAGAACTTTAATGGCACAGTGGATCCGTAGCTGTCATTCAAACATGACCCAGCAGCATTTACTATCTGAACCAGGGGTCTGCAACCTGCGGCTCTCCCGGTGTTCATGGACCACAAATCCCATCAGCCCCTGCCAGCATCGCCAATTGGCCTGACCCTTTCACTCCCCTGCAACTGTTCATTCAGATCAGGGGTCTGCAACCTGTGGCTCTCCAGATGTTCGTGGGCTACAAATCCCATCAGCCCCTGCCAGCATTGCCAATTGGCCTGACCCTTTCACTCCCCTGCAACTATTTGTTCAGATCAGGGGTCTGCAACCTGCGGCTCTCCAGATGTTTATGGACTACAAATCCCATCAGCCCCTGCCAGAATTGCCAATTGGCCATGCTGGCAGGGGCTGATGGGAATTATAGCCCATGAACATCGGGAGAGCTGCAGGTTGCAGACCCCTGATCTGAACGAACGGTTGCAGGAGAGTGAAAGGGAAGCTGCTGTTCAGGATCGGCAACTCTGGGTCAGGAAATCCCGGGAGACTTTGGGGGGGATTGTGGGGGGGGAGGTGGGGATTGGGGAGGGGAGAAACTTGAATTCCGCAGAGTCCATTTTGCAAAGCGGCCATTTTCCCCAGAGGAAATTATCTCTATAGTCTGGAGATCAGTTGTAATTTTGGGAGGTATCCAGGTCCCACCAGGAGATTGGCAACCCTAGATACTGTTCTTAAATGCATCTGAACAATCCCTCAAAAGTATTGTCTCCTCTATGTGTTCCTGCATAGCTGTGTGCCAGAAGCGTAGCTGGGCAGGAGTGTGCCCGGGGTGCACTCCATATTTTCTGCCCCCGTGGCCCCTCCCCCTCCCCTACAGTCCCTCCCCCTCCCCCACAGCCCCCTCACTTACCTTTTCCAGTCGGCAGAAAACAGTGTTCTGCCGGTTGAAAATGGGGCAGGCTGGCGGGGAGGGGCCTTGGCAATTCAAGGCAAGGCGGGGCAGGGCGAGGGGAAAAAAGAGTTGGGGTGATTTTCATGCCCCCCAGGAGCGTGCCCAGTGCAATGTGCACACCCCTGTCCCCTTGTAGCTCTGCCACTGATTTATGCTGCATGCTCTTTGGGTTGTCCCCTTCTCTAGGTAGTCCTCCTCTGCCCAGTCTCCGATTTTCTTTTGTGGTGTAGTGGTTAACAGGAGGTGGACTCTGATTGGGAGAGCCAAGTTTGATTCCCCATTCCTCCACATGAGCAGTAGATTCTTACCTGGTAAACTGGATTTGTTGCCCCGCTCCTATGCACAAAGCCTGCTGGGTGACCTTGGGCTAGTCACAGTCCTCTCCAAACTCCCCCAGCCGCACTCCCTCACAAGGCGTCTGTTGTGGGGAGAGGAAGGGAAAAGGAGTTTGGAAGCCACTTCAGAACTCCTTTCAGTGGAAAATAGTGGGGTATAAATCCAAAGCAGAGCAAGAGCAGCAGTGGCGTAGGAGGTTAAGAGCTCATGTATCTAATCTGGAGGAACCGGGTTTGATTCCCTGCTCTGCCGCCTGAGCTGTGGAGGCTTATCTGGGGAATTCAGATTAGCCTGTACACTCCCACACATGCCAGCTGGGTGACCTTGGGCTAGTCACAGCTTCTCTGAGCTCTCTCAACCCCCACTACCTCACAGGGTGTTTGTTGTGAGGGGGGAAGGGCAAGGAGATTGTAAGCCCCTTTGAGTCTCCTACAGGAGAGAAAGGGTGGATATGAATCCAAAGTCCTCTTGTTCTTGTTCTTGTTCTTCTTCTTCTTGTTCTTCTTCTTGTTCTTGTTCTTCTTGTTCTTGTTCTTCTTGTTCTTCTTCTTGTTCTTCTTCTTGTTCTTGTTCTTCTTGTTCTTGTTCTTCTTGTTCTTCTTCTTGTTCTTCTTCTTGTTCTTCTTGTTCTTCTTGTTCTTCTTCTTGTTCTTCTTCTTGTTCTTCTTCTTGTTCTTCTTGTTCTTCTTGTTCTTCTTGTTTTTGTTCTTGTTCTTGTTCTTGTTCTTGTTCTTGTTCTTGTTCTTGTTCTCGTTCTTGTTCTTGTTGTTGTTGTTGTTGTTGTTGTTGTTGTTGTTGTTGTTGTTGTTGTTGTTGTTGTTGTTCTTCTTCTTCTTCTTCTTCTTCTTCTTCTTCTTCTTCTTCTTCTTCTTCTTCTTCTTCTTCTTCTTCTTCTTCTTCTTCTTCTAATTGGCTGTCCCATCAAGGCAAAACAGATTATGTCCAGCCCTGTGGATGTTTATACATTCTTCAAAGCAGAACTTTCAGTGAAAACTCAGGAGGCACCTGAGGGCACACATTTTTGCTTGATTTACACTACTTCTGGCTAGTTGCTATTGACTTTTTTCTGTTACTTATAACCTTTGATCTGTTTTTAGTCTTTTCTACACTGCCTTCAGTCTCTACTGGGATACAGGCAGGCTGGATGTTTGTTCGAGGCTTCGTCCAAAGCTCTCCAAAAGGCAAAATGGGAATATTGAGATAGGGCCTCCTAAATCATTCTCCATCCAAATTTCCCCCAGATGTGGGAGTTCTAAAAGGCTGGATCATGTTTCCAAAGAGGAATCCTCAATTGTTTCATTTTCTATTTCTGAATTTTGTACAAAGTACTGGACTTGTTTCGATTATGGCAGCTTTCAATCCCTTAATTTAACCGACTTCTTCCCCTCCCTCAAAGTAATGTGTGCATGTGCATATTTGAGAAGTGTGGAAGACAACAATGGCTGTGTAAACTTCTGTCAAGTGTCAGCTGACTTCTAACCACCCCAACAAGGGGCTTGCAATTTTGTACAAAGTACTGGACTTGTTTCGATTATGGCAGCTTTCAATCCCTTAATTTAACCGACTTCTTCCCCTCCCTCAAAGTAATGTGTGCATGTGCATATTTGAGAAGTGTGGAAGACAACAATGGCTGTGTAAACTTCTGTCAAGTGTCAGCTGACTTCTAACCACCCCAACAAGGGGCTTGCAAGGCAAGTGAGAAGCAGAAGTGGTTTGTTATGGCCTTCCTCCACAGAGTCTTCCTTGGTGGTCTCCCATCCAATGCCAACCCTGCTTAGCTTTTGAGTTCTGACAAGATCAGGCTGTGCCATGCTGCCTTCTTTCCCATAGAAAACAGAAATGCGGATATCATAATGTAGGCTGACCAGACATCCCGCCTTTGGCAGGACAGTCCCGCCTTTAAACAATTTGTCCCACGTCCCGTGGGTTTCCGTGTCCCGATTACCTGGAGGCTGCACTTGCCTTCTGGGAACTGGAGTCGCGGCAGCCTCCCGATGCTTGGCTGACGCAGAGGCATACGGCCTTCTGGGGCTTTTCATTTGCTGCCCTGTGACAGGGGCTGACGAAGCAACAACAGAGGCCATCGCGCACCTTTAAGCTCGCCCTGCGTCGCGTGCTTACCGCGATTTGCCTCCCCATCCCGGATCACAAAGGTGACCATCTGGTCACCTTATCATAATGCAGTAGCAAGCTGCATCAAAATCCTATTTGCATGGAGTTTTACCAATGCACAGTTGTGCATTGCTTACTTATATATCATTCCGCAGGGCCTGTAAGATGGAGTTGTTCCACCGGGTCTTTGGAGGGTCCAGCCACAGAGGTGGTGCCCCCTTCTCTCTCTGCTCTGTTTTTATGTCGGGGTACCTATATCTTTGGGACCCACTGTCCTCCCCTTTTTTTGTTCCGAGGGAAGGGTTTGATATTAGGTTTATTGGGCGCCTTTAATTGTATTGCCCCTGTTTTAAATGGGATTTTATTACTTATTTTAGTAATTTAAATTGTTGGAGCCTATGTAATCTGTTTTTATTGTTTGCTCCTCGTTAATAGTGTGTTGGATTTTATGTTGTAAACTGCCCAGAGCCCCTTGGGGATAGGGCGGTATAAAAAATGAAGAAATAAATAGACAGGCAGGCAGGCAGGCAGGCAGGCAGGCAGGCAGGCAGGCAGGCAGGCAGGCAGGCAGGCAGGCAGGCAGGCAGGCAGGCAGGCAGGCAGGCAGGCAGGCAGGCAGGCGATGATGAATGGATAGATGGAGCAGACAGACAGACAGACAGACAGACAGCGAGCAGGCGAGCAGGCAGGCAGGCAGGCGAGGCAGGCAGGCAGGCACAGACAGACAGACAGACAGACAGACAGACAAACAGACAGACAGACAGACAGATAGATAGATAGATAGATAGATAGATAGATAGATAGATAGATAGATAGATAGATAGATAGATTTCCTACCCCCACTTGTCTCAATTGCAAGGAATCTCAAAGCAGCGTAGAAACTCCTTCCCTTCCTCTTTCCACAACAGACACCTTGTGAGGTAGATGGGGCAGTGAAAGTTCTGAGAAAACTGTGACTAGCTGTGAAGAAGTGGGGAAACTGTGAAGAAGTGGGAAAACAAACACAGTTCACCAGGTTACAATCTGCTGGTCTTAACCACTACACAACACTGTCTCAATGCAGGGATATATGTGTGCCTCATTGAAACATGGCACGGAAATAATTTGGTGCAATAATTCATCAATTCACATTTAAAATGCTTTTCAAAAAGAATGTTTAATCAATGTGTGCATGAGCACAGGTAATGGGAAAGGTGGAAAGAAACAAAGGAGTAGGAAGAACTGAATGCTGAAGCAAATAGCAAATGTCCCAGTTTAAAGGCTGCGCTGGAGACTACAAATCTCTAAATAAACAATGAGAGGCCCAGCACATTTCTAGCCACACCTTCTTTATCAACATTCAAGTGGGGATGAATTCCTTGGGAATTGAATCTTCTCTCAAGAGATCCTCCCAGTCATATTACAGATGAAGCGAAAGCTTCTCTTTTAAAAGCCATTTCAGCATTCCCTTAGGCCCCTTCCGCACACGCAAAATAATACGTTTTCAAACCACTTTCACAACTGTTTGCAAGTGGATTTTGCTATTCCGCACAGCTTCACAGAGCACTGAAAGCAGTTTGAAAGTGCATTATTCTGCATGTGCGGAATGAGCTTTATTAGTGAGAGGGCATGCACAGGTTTGTGGATCAAATTTTCCTCCAGAATTTCTCACCAAGCAATTTTTTTTAAAAAAAATTATCATTTTAATTCCATATTAGAAAGTCTGAATGGGCATGATTATTGGGTTCATTTAATATTGGGAGTATTGTTATTATTTTGGAAAGGCATGTTGGGGGAAAAATCAGTTTTAATCACTGTTTGAACAAAATTCTGGAGGCCAGGTCTTTTGTCTTCAGAAGAGTCCTTTAAAATGTAAAGAATGGGCCATGTAGCCCATTCAGGATTCAGAGTACATCCCTCTCCCTCCGTCTCTTTTCCTTCTGACCCTCCCACAGAGGCCCCTTCCGCACATGCAAAATAATGCGTTTTCAAACCACTTTCACAACTGTTTGCAAGTGGATTTTGCTATTCCGCACAGGTTCAAAGAGCACTGAAAGCAGTTTGAAAGTGCATCATTCTGCATGTGCGGAATGAGCCATAATTTCTGATTCTGATACTATTGGGCATGGAAATATTAGAATTGGGAATTGCCAGGGGAGCCTTAGGAGCAGCAGTGGCATAGCGGTTAAGAGCAGTAAAGTTTCCCCTTCAGTTGCATCTGACCCTGGGGTACCACTGCAAGCAATGATTTTATAGACAGGCCACTTTTGTGAGGTAGGTGCACTCTAATCTGGAGGAACCGGGTTTGATTCCCAGCTCTGCTGCCTGAGCTGTGGAGGCTTATCTAAGGAATTCAGATTAGCCTGTACACTCCAACACACACCAACTGGGTGACCTTGGGCTAGTCACAATTCTGCAGAGTTCTCTCAGCCCCACCTACCTCACAGGGTGTTTGTTGTGAGGGGGGAAGGGAAAGGAGATTGTAAGCCCCTTTGAGTCTCTTTTATGTATGGATGTATGTATGGATGTATGTATGTATGTATGGATGGATGGATGGATGGATGGATGGATGGATGGATGGATGGATGGATGGATGGATGGATGGATGGATGGATGGATGGATGGATGGATGGATGGATGGATGGATGGATGGATGGATGGATGGATGGATTGAGTTTTATATACCGCCCTATCCCCAAAGGGCTCTGGGCAGTGAACAACATAAATAAATAACATATACAATTAAAAACCCATTTAAAATAAACACAGCAGTCAATATATTAAAACAGTGTCAGCAATAAAACCCTTATTTAAAAACCCTCCCAAAGAGGGGGGGAAAAGGTCCCATAGATGGTAAGGGACCCCAAACACAGGAGAGTAAAATGAGTTCTAAAGGAGAGAAAGGGGGGATATAAATCCAACTCCTCCTCCTCCTCCTCCTCCTCCCTTCTTCTTCTTCTTCTTCTTCTTCTTCTTCTTCTTCTTCTTCTTCTTCTTCTTCTTCTTCTTCTTCTTCTTCTTCTTCTTCTTCTTCTTCTTCTTCTTCTTCTTCTTGCAAAATCAAATATTGCCAATCTGATCCAATACTGAATCTACTGTTTATTTTATCAAGCCAGCAACATCCAATTGCCCTTGGTTCTCACAATTAGGATCCTGATGTTTGCATCTGTCTGTCTCTACCTGCGGGCGCAGCAGTAAGCCTTGTTTGGACAAACCCATGAATGTCCTGACTTAAGTGAATTCATTTCAGCATTTTTCTTTCAACCTGCTTCTTTTGACTTATGCCAAGCATGTATAGAACTATATATATATGATTTTGCCATGATACCAGATATTTTAAAAATGACCAAATAGCTCAATTCTACCAGTGAGCATGGATGCTGAGTAATATATTATATGATTTTTCCCCCTGAACCTGTGATTCCCCCGTGAGCAAATACATTTTTTAAAAAAAATTACAGCTGGCTTGTGGCTTTTTCAGATGTATTATTTATTAACAGCTTGCAAAACATTCTTGAGCTTTAGCTGATGTGTAAATATTGATTATATAATAAATATATAATGGGAGGCATTTCAAATTAGTTCATTCTTGAGTGGCCCAGCAGCTTCTACTCTATAAGCATTGGAAAGCAGTTCTGAATATTGGCTTCTACAATCTGGGGAAATTCCCTCCCATAAGTTCCTTAACAAATATTCACTTTTAACCTTTGAATGTTGATATTCAGTCATTTAACACCAGTGCATTACTTGGAGAAAATCTGTAAAATGTAAGCACAGAATACGGATCCCAATACGGTCGCCACAGCTCAAAAAGGATATCGAAGAGATAGAAAAAGTGCAGAGAAGGGCAACGAGGATGATTGAGGGACCGGAGCACCTTCCCTATGAGGAGAGGCTGCAGCGCTTGGGACTCTTTAGTTTGGAGAGGAGACGTCTGAGGGGGGATATGATTGAAGTCTATAAAATTGTGCATGGGGTAGAAAATGTTGACAGAGAGAAATTTTTCTCTCTTTCTCACAATACTAGAACCAGGGGGCATTCATTGAAAATGCTGGGGGGAAGAATTAGGACTAATAAAAGGAAACACTTCTTTACGCAACATGTGATTGGTGTTTGGAATATGCTGCCACAGGAGGTGGTGATGGCCACTAACCTGGATAGCTTTAAAAGGGGCTTGGACAGATTTATGGAGGAGAAGTCAATCTATGGCTACCAATCTTGATCCTCCTTGATCTCAGATTGCAAATGCCTTAGCAGACCAGGTGCTCAGGACCAGAAGCAGAAGGCCATTGCTTTCACCTCCTGGACACGAGCTCCCAAAGGCACCTGGTGGGCCACTGCGAGTAGAAGAATGCTGGACTAGATGGACTCTGGTCTGATCCAGCAGGCTAGTTCTTATGTTCTTATGTTCTTAATGCAAGGTCTTTATAAGCTGGGACCAGGATGCTTTCACATGTTATCTACAGAAATAGTTCCATGTCAGTAAAAAAACAAATAAAAATAACATAGCCCCATCAGTGAATCTTTAACTTGAGAGACTGGGGGCACAAACAAATCTTTCTGCAAACCTGAGAAAAGCCTAGGTCTGCAGAAATATCTGAACATTTTTAAACGTGCATGGGGGATTAACCATCCAGTAATAGAAGCAATGCCTGTATCTTTAAGAGATCAATGAGGGTCGCCAAGCAAGCAAAGCAATATTGCCAGCCTTCAAGCTTTGGTTTCTGTTGGAGAATGCAGGAAATGGCGAAGGAGCAGAATAATTTCCAGGGCTGTTTTGGCCTGATGTGTTTCAATTTTATTGGATCTTCTTCAGATGTCAGTAAACAACCCACACGTACATAGAACTACTATCAATCCATACAGTCTTATTTGCAGCCCATTATGTTTTATAAAGGGTCAAAAAACAATGAATGGTGTTCCCATAGGTATCTGTGGTTGATGCTGTCAATCTTACATGTTTCTATTCACCAGATAACCTTTCCACAGAACACCACTTGGCAGACCTGCCCTAGACCAGTGGTGGCAAACCTATGGCACTCAGAGCCCTCTTTGTGGCCATGCACGCCATTGCCACAGTTTGTGCACTTAGGAGTGGCATAGCACCAAGGGATGAAGGATGGACGACACACTAGGCACGTGCCCTTGTGGGGGCGAGGTGAGGGCGTTCCAGGGGCATGGTGGAGGTGTTTCAGGGCATTCTAGGGGTGTTCCATGGCAGTGTGGGGACAAACAGGGGTGTGGCAGGGGTGCAGGGTGTACGTGTGCCCCAGGCACAGTTTCCCCTTGCTCCGCCCCAGTACTTGGTCTCTAGAAGATTCGCCATCACTGCCCTAGACTGTACTGAAATGAACTGCATGTGATCAAGAATAGAAACTTGTAAGATTCACAATATAAACCATAGATACCTATGGGGACACCATTTGTTATTTTTTTTTTTACCATTGGGGTTGTTTGCTTTGGGGTTGTTTGCAATGTATTTTGGGATATTGTGATATATGGGGTTGTTTGCAATATATTTTGTGATATTGTGATATTCTACGTGTTTTTAGATATGAAGGTATATTTTCTATTGAGATTTTTTATGTATAGTGTTTTACATAAGAACATAAGAACATAAGAACTAGCCTGCTGGATCAGACCAGAGTCCATCTAGTCCAGCACTCTGCTACTCGCAGTGGCCCACCAGGTGCCTTTGGGAGCTCACATGCAGGAGGTGAAAGCAATGGCCTTCTGCTGCTGCTGCTGGTCCTGAGCACCTGGTCTGCTAAGGCATTTGCAATCTGAGATCAAGGAGGGTCAAGATTGGTAGCCATAGATTGACTTCTCCTCCATAAATCTGTCCAAGCCCTTTTTAAAGCTATCCAGGTTAGTGGCCATCACCACCTCCTGTGGCATCATATTCCAAACACCAATCACACGTTGCGTGAAGAAGTGTTTCCTTTTATTAGTCCTAATTCTTCCCCCCAGCATTTTCAATGAATGCCCCCTGGTTCTAGTATTGTGAGAAAGAGAAAAATTTCTCTCTGTCAACATTTTCTACCCCATGCATAATTTTATAGACTTCAATCATATCCCCCCTCAGACGTCTCCTCTCCAAAGTAGAGAGTCCAAAATGCTGCAGCCTCTCCTCATAGGGAAGGTGCTCCAGTCCCTCAATCATCCTCGTTGCCCTTCTCTGCACTTTTTCTATCTCTTCAATATCCTTTTTGAGATGTGGCGACCAGAACTGAACATGGTACTCCCAGTGCAGTCGCACCACGGCTTTATATAAGGGCATGACAATCCTTGCAGTTTTATTATCAACTCCTTTCCTAATTATCCCCAGCATAGAGTTTGCCTTTTTCACAGCTGCCATACATTGAGTTGACATTCCCATGGAACTATTAACTTAGACGCCCAAATCCCTTTCCTGGTCTGTGACTGATAGCACTGACCCCTGTAGCGTGTATGTGAAGTTTGGATTTTTTGCCCCTATGTGCATCACTTTACATTTAGCTACATTGAACTGCATTTGCCATTTCTTAGCCCATTCACCTAATTTATCAAGGTCCGCTTGGAGCTCTTCGCAATCCTTTGCGGTTCTCACCACACTACATAATTTGGTATCATCTGCAAACTTGGCCACCACACTACCCACTCCTACTTCCAGGTCATTTATGAATAAGTTAAAGAGCACTGGTCCCAAAACGGATTCTTGGGGGACACTACTCCCAACATCTCTCCATTGTGAGAACTTCCCATTTATACCCACCCTTTGTTTCCTGTTCCTCAACCGGTTTTTAATCCATAGGAGGAGTTCCCCTCTTATTCCTTCATTGCTGAGTTTTCTCAACAGTCTCTGGTGAGGAACTTTGTCAAAAGCCTTTTGGAAATCCAAGTAGACAATGTCCACTGGTTCCCCCTTATCCACATGTCTGTTTACACCCTCAAAGAACTCTAGTAAGTTTGTAAGACAGGACTTGCCTCTACAAAAGCCATGCTGACTCTTCCTCAGCAGGTACAATTAAGAATATAGCACAGTGCAATGAATTATATATATAATTTATTTATATTCATGGAAAGAGAGGCTTAGGCAAAGTCTTAAAAGACTTGCTGCTTCAAGAGACTGAGCAACACACCTAATAGGAAGCCCCGCCCCTCAGAAGCCTGGGGGAAGCACACAGCCAAAACAAAGAGAAAAAAGAAAACCCCTGTTAACAAACCCTGTTTTTAAAACTCCTATTAAAACTCCTGTTAAAAACCCCTGTCAAAAACACACTGTTACAAGATGTGGCTTTGAGAACCAGAGCTCACCTAGCCCTTTCTGTCCCACTCCTCTTCTCCACTGCATTCATTTAAAACATTTTGAAGGTGCAAATGAAATGTTTTGGAAACCAAAAGGGGTTAAAAACAATGAAGAACTCCATGGAGAAAATGTTTTGTGTCATAAGAGCATAAGAAAGAGCCTGCTGGATCAGACCAGAGTCCATCTAGTCCAGCACTCTGCTACTCGCAGTGACTCACCAGGTGCCTTGGAGAGCTCACATTCAAGATGTGAAAGCACTGGCCTTCTGCTGCTGCTGCTGCTGCTCCCGAGCACCTGGTCTGCTACCTGGTGTCCTACCTCAAATGAGTCTGCTACCTGGTGTCCTACCTCAAATTGTTTTCAAAGGTTTGTGGGGACAGAATCACTGTCGTAGAAGCTTACTGGGAGACTTTAGCCTTGTCATTTAGTCTTAGGCTAATCTACCTCACAGGGTTGTTATGGAGGAGAGGGGAATGATGTGAACATCTTGGTGTCCCCATTAAGAAGAAACTTGGGGTATAAATGAATTAAATACATAATCAATAAAGCTGAAGACAAGGGGGCAGACGAGAGAAATGTCTTATTTGTTTATTATTCATTAATTCAGTTTATGAGATGCCCTTTCTCAAAGGGCTCTGAGTGTCATACATCATTAACCATAATAAACACAATAAAATCTCAAAAGAAAAATTCATCCATTTCAATGGGACAGCACCAGAAACCATTAAGAAAGGGTAATAAAAACCCAATCTATCACCCTATTTATGTTGGTCCAAAAAGGAGAAGGAAAACAGGAAAATGATGGGGAAGGGGAAGCCAAACCAATAGAAAACCGTGTCTTCTACTATAAGCCTAGTGGAACATCTCTGCCCAACAGGTCCTGCTGAACTGTTGTTGAGTAGAAAGGACTGAAGGAAGCAAAGAAAAGGAAAATGAGACAAAGACCAAAAATGGACCAAAAATAGACATGGACCAAAAATAGTAGTGTGAAAATGGTGTGAAAGGGTTTAAAACAGTGTAAAAGGGTTTACACCGTTTTCACACCATTTTCACACTGCTATTTTGAGCCCATGAGGAACCTGCCAAAGTGGAACGAGGGAAGAGGGGATAGAATAGAAAATAAAGTGACCACAGGAAGTCCCTGCAGTTTCCCTGCTTTTACATCTAAATCTGAATCAGGCCCTAGAGGGTGGATCAAAGAATCCACAGAATGGTGTCAAGGACAGGCAGAGGAGATAGCAACAGTTTAAACCTTAGGCCGTTTCCCCACTCACCTTTTGTTCTGCGCTACTCACTCCAAGTAACGTGGGTTCCAGCGGCTCTCCCCGCTACCGGAGCGGCGAAAACGCAGCTGCCCCAATTCTGCTGCCCTTGCTACCCCTCATCGCGCATCATTTCTGTTCCTATTCGGAACAGCGCCTTTTGGGAAACCCCACGCAGAGCACGGGGCAGTGGGGAAGCCCAAGTGGAAACCCCAGGTTTCAAACTCCCCGCTGCTTTTAGTGACATGGACCCTCCCATCCAATCAGGCCACAGCAGGGTGTGCGCGATGCATTTCCCCCCATTTTTTTACCAGGAAAAACCACGTCTGCACGTAGCTTTGAACCCTAACCCTAATCACCACTGGGCAATTTGTCTGCACATAGGAACAAAGACACATCGGTTCGTTTGCAAGGATTTTCAGAGATTCTCCGCCTGCGGGAACTTCCGGGGACCTGCTTCGCGACGCAATATGCGGCTTGCCAATTATAAGTCAGCACAGCAAAAAGGGGGATGAGGCATTGGGCAACGTTGATGATGCATGTGCGTCTTGACGTTTCTACGTGGATGTTAGAGGGTTTTTTTTTTAAAAAAAGGTTCGGCCTCCAAGACGGCACTCCAGCCAATCGGATTAAGGCCTCCCCCTGCAGGACATCGCAGAACAAGCGGTCGTGGGGAGTGCTGCGTTTCTGACGCCACGGTAGGAAACAAACTTTTCCCAAGCAACTACCTGCAGCAGGGAGCGTGACTGCGTTCTCAGAAACACCCAAAGCTTTGCCTCTGCTTTTTTTTTAAAGTGAGGAAACGGCCTTAGTCATTATGAATTTCTATATGATGATCCAGCAGTTCTCTTCTGGTAAACTGGGCATCTTTCAATTGAGGAAGAATTAGGCCCTGGAGAGTAAACAAGAAAAGCAAGGCTACAAATTCCTGCATTCCAGTTTTAAAGTTCTGAATTTACTTGGTGTTGTTTTTCCAAACTGCCACGAAAGCGGAAATTAGAAATACACAATTGCTTCACCTTTTGTTTTTAAATGGTCTCTAGACCTCTACACTTATGCCCTGTTTTTATGCATATTTCCCAGTGCCTTCACGTAATTTGCAGTTTTTCCCTTTAAGCCATCAATGTGCATATGTGCGTGCATACAAATCTGGAAAAAAAACCGCCTTGATGGGCTTTTATACATGATTGTGTTAAAATTAAGCCTGATTGCTTTACCAGTGTATGGGAGCGCTTGGGAGCGTAAGTAAACCATTGCATAAAAAGAATTTTGATGCAATTGTACATGGTAAGGACTACTTCTGTCTATCAACTTATGTGCCACGCATTTTCCTCACAGCATTTCTGATTGTAACATTTGGCTGATGATTATGGACTTTTAGGCAAAAAAAATATACATCATTTTATGGCTTTCCGCTTGTATTGGATCTTTGTTACAGTTAAGTTTGGAAGCTGCTTTGAACAAAGAAAAGTAGTGGGATACAACAATGGCATCAAAATGGCTTTGTTTGAAAGGTGTTATTCATTCTTTTGCAACGCAGAAGGGGGAAAGACGGCAATGAACCGAAAGACCTGAAAGGTCTAGCAAACTGTGCACATTCCTATCCTGGGATTAACTGTGAAAATGTTCCTTGTTCAATCAGATTTAGAGATGAGTGGGATGAATTAATTTTGAAATAATTAACTGGGAAGCCTCAGTGTGGTCGTCCCTCCCTTCCCTTGTTACTATGCTGAAATTTCCAGGAGCCAGGTTGTGTCTAGAAGAGGAGGAGGAGGAGGAGGAGGAGGAGGAGGAGGAGGAATTTGGATTTATACACTGCCTTTCTCTCCTGTAAGGAGACTCAAAGGAGCTCACAAACTCCTTCCCCTTCCCCTCTCCACAAAACAAAGCTTGTGAGGCAGGTGGGGTTGAGAAAGTTCTGAGAGAACTGTGACTAGGCCAAAGTCACTCAGCAGGCTTTGCGTGTAGGAGCAGGGAAACAAATCCAGTACAGCAGATTAAAGTCCACCACTCTAGAGTCAGTGTGGTGTACCGGTTAAGAGCAAGTGAATTCTAATCTGGAGAACAAGGTAGTCACAGTTCTCTCAGAACTCTCTCAAGGTGTCTGTTCTGGGGGAGGAAGGGAAAGGAGCTTGCAAGCCACTTTGAGTCTCCTTACAGGAGAGAAAGGTGACCAACCACCACCACCACCACCACCACCTCCTGCTGCTGCTGCTTCTTCTTCTTCATCTTCATCTTCATCTTCATCTTCATCTTCATCTTCATCTTCATCTTCATCTTCATCTTCTTCTACTACTACTACTACTACTACTACTACTACTACTACTACTACTACTACTACACCATGCTGGCTATACAGAATTTCTTTCTGTTCAGCCAGAATTTCACTATGCATGAGATACAGGCGGCTGAATTTACAGTGGGCAAGAGCTACACATGGTGTGGCACTGTTGAAGCACATTATGCCTGGGAGTAGCTTCATGCTTGTTTTGTACCTGGTGAAGCACAGCTCGGGAAAAATATATGCTAATGCCTCCAGCTGGCTCCCTAAACCGGATGGCCACGTTAGCCCATTCTCATCAGATCACAGAAGCTAATCAAGGTCAGCCCAGGTTAGTATTTGGAGGGGAGATCACAAAGTCAGGCAATGGCAAACCACATTTGTTCATCTCCTGCCCTGACATGGACAGTCGATGCTTGCCTGACCCCATCAGTTCTCAGAGGTTTAGCAGACTCAGCCTTGGTTAGCACTTGGATGGGAGACTACCAAGGTTGCTACATAGAGCAACCTTGGCAAACCACTTCTGAACATCTCTTTCCTTGAAAACCCAACAGGATTGCTGTTTGTTGGCTTCAACTTGACAACACTTTTCACCACCACCACCACCTCCTGGCTTATAGTGTGTGTGAGAAGAGAAGAGAAGAAGAAGAAGAAGAGTTTGGATTTATATCCCCCTCTTTCTCTCCTGCAGGAGACTCAAAGGGGCTTACAATCTCCTTGCCCTTCCCCCCTCACAACAAGCACCGTGTGAGGTGGGTGGGGTTGAGAGAGCTCCAAGAAGCTGTGACTAGCCCAAGGTCACCCAGCTGGCATGTGTGGGAGTGCACAGGCTAATCTGAATTCCCCACAGCACAGAGCAGGGAATCAAACCCAGTTCCTTCAGATTAGAATGCACCTGCTCTGAACCACTACGCCACTGCTGCTCCTTTTGAGCACACGGGAAGCCTCCAACCTTGCACACTGTGCACATGTGGAACTGTATCTTATCAGTTCTGGTTGCCTGTTAGTGTTTTGGATGCCAAAGCCAAGCGGTTTGCTGGAATACAAAGAGAAAACAAAAAAATCGCCCTCTCCTCCCGCACCTCTCCTTTCCACTCAGAGGTTACCAGACTTTAAAGTAGCTGGGAGTCTGGTGTTATTCTTGCTACAGGGCCGAGTGAAGCCACTACAAGTAATTTCAATTAGCACTAATGGCCATCACCTCTGTAACTTCTTGAAGGACTGATGGAATAATAGACTCCAGGCTGCATTCAACAAAATCTCTTAACTTTTGATAAAATTGCCGACTGTCTCCCTCCAGTTTATCCATTTTCTCTGACAGCTCATCCTTCTTCTTTGTAGTGCTTTTCCGCTCTCTGTTTCTGTTATTGTGGACAGACTGAGCATCTAGAGAGCGATCATAAATGTTGAGCAATTCCATTTGCAGGTGTAATTCTTCACTTTCCCCTCCCCACCCTTATTATTTATCGCTCTGCGCCATTCTTTTCAACAATCCCCCCCCCCCCCCCCCACCCAAAGCACCGCTTTAGGGGCATAACCCACCATCTGGTTGGATTTTGTTTACTAGGTTTTCCCACTTACCGATTCCAACCCATTTCGACGTTTAGAAGGGTGCCATGACAACGGGTTCCCCACACGGTTCCGATAAAATCACCTAGAGATTTAGACGTTGCCTATCGTCTATGCCCTGTGCAGATAGTCTATCAGCAAGTTTGTCCGGATGACACACTCACCCTGCTCAGAACGTGTCCGGCAAATAAAGGTATTGTACAAAAGAAAACAGAGACAACATGATTAAGAGAGAAAGGAGACCAAAGAAGCAGTCTGGATCCTGATCCCTGCAGGCTAGCAAAGTGTCTGCATTTGGCCCTTTCCCAAAAATCAACCCAACATACACACATATGTATTGCATATACCAGTGATGGCGAACCTTTTCGAGGCCGAGTGCCCAAACTGCAACCCAAAACCCACTTATTTATCGCAAAGGGCCAACACGGCAATTCAACCTCAATACTGAGGTTTTAGTTTAGAAAAAATGGTTGGCTCTGAGGCGTGCGTTACTCGGGAGTAAGCTTATTGGTAGTTGTTGGCTTTGCTTTGAAGCAACCATGCAACTCTTCGAATGGGTGACCCTAGGAGGGTTTACTCAGAAGCAAGCCCCATTGCCAGCAACCGAGCTTACTCCCAGGTAAAGGATCGCGCTTTAGTTCTTTGCATGAAAATCAGTGGGGTTTAACAGCACTTAACAGGGTTACCTACACTGCATCCCCAAAACTAGGTCTTAGGTTTAATGCTAATAATCAAGCCCAGCGGCCCAGGCCAGCCTACTAGATGTGTGTGTGTGTGTGGGGGGGTGATTTTCCTCCCTCCCCACACGATGAACTCTGTTTGTGCGTGCCCACAGAGAGGGCTCTGAGTGCCACCTCTGGCACCCGTGCCATAGGTTCGCCATCACTGGCATATACTATGGAATCCAGTGTGCGTGCATGCGTGCATGCGTGCACGCGTGCGCGCGCGCACACACACACACACACAGAGACTGATTGAATGAGATCCCATGGAAGCAATGTTCCCTGTAAGCCGCATGACCGCGTAGCCACACTGACACCATATTGGTACCATGCAGTGCAGCCAGCCACCAGCAGGAGGAGCTCTCACAGGAAGCTCAGTTCCGTGCAGTTGGGACTTTTGTGTGGAAGACTTCCATGAATAAAAGGGGATGGATTTTGCTAATTCCCCCCACCTCTGACTCCTCTCTAGGCCATTTCTGGGAGATCCCCTTTCCCCCAGGGGCTGCATTTGAGAGATACTTGAGGCTGGGGTGGTTGGAGACAGGAGGAGAAGCCTCACACCTTGGACAGAAATGTCTTTTGTCTGGGAAAATCTATGACACATTTTGACAGGGCAGATGGTCCTAGCCAATTCATCACAATGTTGGCATCAAGTCAATGGCCGTTTTAGAAACCCGTGCAGTCAGGGCTTGTCACGTTAACAATGAGCTCTGGACAAACTCCTTGCGGTTCAGATGAAAAGGAGGACAACAAAGTACAAGCGATGTCTGCAAACCCGTGGGCGAAGAAACAACATTTTAAATCCAAAGTTTTGAATCTTTGCTTGTGTGTTGCGCTGCTGCTACTGCTTGGAGGGCAGGGTTGCAAGAAGGTAGTGCATTGCCTAAGCAACCATGTGCCATGTGCCATGCTTCACAAATGTGGAAGGAAGTGGGGAAGGAAGCATGGCAGCAGCTGCAGCAGCATTACCTATAATTAAATGGTACCAAAGCAGACGTCCTTTTCAGCAATCAGCACATCAAGAATCAATGAGGGTTGCACACGAACACCTTCTGAGTGGAAGGTAACAGTGTAGACCATAGGTGTCAAACTCACGGCCCTCCAGATGTTATGGACAACAGTTCCCATCATCCCCTGCCAGCATCATGCTGGCAGGGGATGGTGGGAACTGTAGTCCATAACATCTGGAGGGCCGAGAGTTTGACACCTGTGGTGTAGACCAGACTGGCTTGCTCTACACTAACCATTCAGTTGCAAAGACAGAGCATAATTTCAAAATAGAACTTGCTATTTCTTACAGCGTTAAGGGCCAAGGAGATCAATTTGTTCCGGAAACAAAATATTACGTGCAGAGTAATTTGTTTGATAATTGTTTTGCAAACCTACCGCAGTTTCAAGGATTTCAGGACAAAGGTTTGGATTGCACAAACGTGATAGTGGGGCAGGAGTAACAAAAGGGGTCGACAGAATTGCTAAGTGGAGAGCAAGTCCAAAGCAAGTCACTACACAACTCAGAACATACACACCCCTCCACACACACACGCTCCCACCCTAACTTTAAGAGAACCTTCCTGTGTCAAACACATTCTCTGAATTTCTTAGTGCCACTGGCTTCAAGGAATACATTAGAAATGTCATGAAACCACCCACCCTTTCATGATCCCATCTGGGTGGAAAAAAAATTCCCCCTCCAATTCCCAAAGAATAACCATGATAGTTTGTTGAAGCAACAACCACTACAGAGAACAGTAGAGTAGATCCCCGGGAACCCTGAGATAAGGGTATTGTGTATTGTATTGTATATTGACAGACCTTTGGCAGGCCTAGCTCTGAGCAGCTGCTCAGAGTGACAACAGAATTGTTCTCTTGTTGAAATGTATAGCAATGGTTCTCAACAGAGGTTGGATCCAGCAGGTTCTCACAGGTTCCCGAGAGTAGGCTACTAATTATTTGTGTGTGCCGAGAGGGGGTTACTAATTGGTTATTTTACCATGTGATTTTTGCCTTAGTTACGCCCCTCCTCTCAGCAGTAGCGTGCAGAACTTGAAGCAGTCTAGCAGGAGGTGCACCGGCGTGCGTGGCAGCCTGCGCCTGCGTGCATTCGTTTCCCGCCCAAGGACCGGCGCAGTGGCTGCATCCTTGCCACAGCCCTGCCCAGCAATCCCCTGCCCCCGGAATGCCCAGACATGCCCTGTCGTGCCCCACCCACCCACCACCATGGGAACCTGTTACTAAAATTTTTGGATCCCACCACTGGTTCTCAACTTTCCTAATGATGCGACCCTTTAATACAGTTCCTCATGTTGTGGTGACCTCCAACCGTAACATTATTTGTGTCTCGGTTCCTACGACCATCAGAAATATGTGTTTTCCAATGGTCTTAGGCGACCCGTGTGAAAGGGTCATTTGACCCTCAAAGGGGTCGAGACCCACAGGTTGAGAACCGCTAGTATAGAAGGATAGAGAAGCATAAACAGTCCTCACCAGTGGCCACAGTACCCTCAGAAAACTGCACGGCCCAGGGTCATTAGTTTTTGACCCTGATGGTCGATGGGCCAGGATTCCTGCTGTGGATAGAGCATGCCTTCCATTTATGTGGATAGAGCCAGTGGTGGGATCCAAAAATTTTAGTAATAGGTTCCCATGGTGGTGGGATTCAAAATGTGGCGTAGCGCCAATGGGGCTGGGCGGGGCACGATGGGGGAATGGCCAGGCATTCCGGGGGCAGGGCATTAATAATTTCTCTGTTACTGTAAAAAACTCTTACTGTAAAAAAAGTTCCTAATTTCCAGCTGATATCTTTCTGTCCATAATTTAAACTCATTCTAGCAAGTCCTATCGTCTACTGCCAACAGAAACAACTACTTCTCCTCTAATTGACTGCCTGTCAAATACTTAATACTTTCAAATACTTAATTTTGTTTCTAGAAATCAAAAGAAGGATACTTTCCTTAAACAAGGAACTTTACCATATTTCTAAAACATGTTTTTAAAACAGCCCAACAGGGAGAATTATCTTGTTTTCTGCCTTCGCTAACCAGCCACATAGGAAACAACAGGACTTGATGATTTTTGGACCTAATGGAATTTCTAATGGAAAAGCAGACCCAATTAGTAACCCCCTCTTGGCACACACAAATAATTAGTAACCTACTCTCGGAAACTGATCAGAACCTGCTAGATCCCACCTCTGGATAGAGCATGCCTCTTTGGCCATTTATGCACTTGTGGGCTTCCCCCGCATTCAACGCACATTCCCTTCAGGTTGTATTCCTGGTTATGCAGATTTCCCCCTCTTCACATCTTACTGTGTTTTCAGATCTGACTCTCCCTGGGCATTTCAAAACTGGTCCAAAGTGCGACTTTCCCCCTCCCTTTGCAGTGAAAATGAAGGAAAGCAGAGTGCAATCAGCCTCCTTTGGGTTATTGCGACTCCTCCCCACCTTTTCTGGCCTATGCAACAGCAGCAGTTTTGCCTCCTCTTTAGGGCAGATTTCGGGAAGCTCAAAGGGGCATCCTTTCTTAAAACAAGAAAAATGTTGTGAAGGCCGATCACAGGAGCAACACACCACCTCCCGACCAGAGGTGGGATCCAGCAGGTTCTCACCAGTTCCCGAGAGTGGGTTACTAATTGGGTCCGCTTTTCCATCTCCACGCCCTCGCCTCCCCGAGAGGCATCCTGCCTTTGAACGTGAAGGTTCCATATAGCCATTGCGACTAATAATGTAACTCCCTGAACTGGGTTAATCCCTTCCAGGTACTGCAATTCATTGATTCTCAGCCTTTCGTACCTTTTATCTCACCAGTCTCTATCAAAGAACCTGTGTGTTTCACCATGGTTGTGTTCAGATTTGTGAGTTGGGGCATTTTCTATAATGTGATGATGATTTAGAAATGACCTGGTGCAAAAAAATTTTTTGGGATCATGGTGGGGTGGCTGCCCATGGGGGGGGCATCCAGCTCAGGTTTTGCCCAGGGCTCAGGTTTGCCTAGGTATGCCCCTGCCCCCTTTGCTGAGGGGGGGCTGGCTAGGGAACCTGTTACTAAAATTTTTTGGATCCCACCACTGCCCCTGACCACTTTTTTTAAAAGGCAAACAGAGCAACCCAAGTAGAGGTTAGAAACACAACAATGAAGTGGAGGAGAGCGGCAGAAAAAAAAATGGCCCTCGGCTCAGCTCAAAAGCTTTGGAGTGAACAGGAAAATGTGGGGACAGCCCACTGGGAAGCACGCAGCCACGGGGTAAGTACTGCAGGTTTAAATGGCCACTGTTTCAATCCATGCTTTCTCCAGCCCCTCCCTGAGGTTTGGGGTGCTGTTGTGTACAAGATGAGTATGGTAACATTTAACAAAACCTATGAACTTCCAATAAAATGCCAGACTCCATTTTGTCTGACAGCTCATTCTTCTTTGTCTGCGCTGGCTGTCTTGCCTTCCCGCCCTCTCTTTCTCTTTGTTACTCAGTATCTGGAGTGATCATAAACATTGACCTGCTCTACTTGCAGGGGAAACAATTCCACCAGTGTAGAAAAGCCAGACTAGCAGCAGCCGCGCTATTTTTATCTAGTGGCCCCTCCCCAGCCAACTGGGATCTAAGGAAGAAGAAGAAGAAGAAGAAGAAGAAGAAGAAGAAGAAGAAGAAGAAGAAGAAGAAGAAGAAGAAGAAGAAGAAGAAGAAGAAGAGGAGGAGGAGGAGGAGGAGGAGGAGGAGGAGGAGTTTGGATTTATATCCCCCCTTTCTCTCCTGCAGGATACTCAAAGGGGCTTACAATCTCCTTGCCCTTCTCCCCTCACAACAAACACCCTGTGAGGTAGGTGGGGCTGAGAGAGCTCCGAGAAGCTGTGACTAGCCCAAGGTCACCCAGCTGGCGTGTGTGGGAGTGTACAGACTAAACTGAATTCCCCAGATAAGCCTCCACAGCTCAGGCGGCAGAGCTGGGAATCAAACCCAGTTCCTCCAGATTAGATACACGAGCTCTTAACTCGTAACTTCAGATTAGATACACGAGCTCTTAACTCTTTACACAGTTCAATAAAATGCTGTTAACACTTTGGGCCATATTTTGTACTGCTGGAAAATACAGTGAAATTGGAAAATAGCTCATTAAAACAGATTTCAAAAAAAGGCGGGCTACATAAAAGGACAGATTCCGTGAGGGTGGTGGGTAACAGTGGATCCTTGAAACTACCTGGGAAATAAAAACGTATTCTGTTGTTTGTTTTAATCCAGTGAAGACTCTTGATGCTGTCTATGCTGCTGATGAATCCCAAGTGCTTAGGACATTGAAGCAAAGGTTTTTGAATATCAAAAGGCAAACTTTATACTCTTATGCAGGCAGAATTTGCTTGCCACTGAATCTTGTACCAACCAGGCTACGATAATAACTTCGAAAATTTGTTCTCCCACTGGAGTAGCAATTTACTTATAAGTAACCAAAATAATTTTAAAATTTTACAGTCACAAAATGTTTTGGAATAAACTAATTGCAGAGCGCTGTCCTCCCTGATCATAACCATTATTGTACATTGAAAAACCTTGACCTGCCTTTAACAGCCATGAAGTTTAATGAGGCCAGTTAATTATCTAGAATCTGTCTAGCTGTTATATTTGTATTTAGATTATACTGCTGTGCCGTTCTAATCTGTATATATATATATATATATACCTGTATATATATATATATCCAGTGGGAGAATGTAAACAATTTTTTCCAAAACATTTTGTTACTATTTGTAAAATTATAAAATTATTTTGGTTACTTATAAGTAAATTGCTACTCCAGTGGGAGAACAAATTTTCGAAGTTATTATTGTAGCCTGGTTGGTACAAGTTTTCTTCATTTTCACTTTAAGAACATAAGAACATAAGAACTAGCCTGCTGGATCAGACTAGAGTTCATCTAGTCCAGCACTCTGCTACTCGCAGTGGCCCACCAGGTGCCTTTGGGAGCTCACATGCAGGATGTGAAAGCAATGGCCTTCTGCTGCTGCTGCTCCTGAGCACCTGGTCTGCTAAGGCATTTGCAACCTCAGATCAAGGAGGATCAAGATTGGTAGCCATAGATCGACTTCTCCTCCATAAATATGTCCAAGCCCCTTTTAAAGCTATCCAGGTTAGTGGCCATCACCACCTCCTGCGGCAGCATATTCCAAACACCAATCACGCGTTGTGTGAAGAAACATTTCCTTTTATTAGTCCTAATTCTTCCCCCCAGCATTTTCAATGAATGCCCCCTGGTTCTAGTATTGTGAGAAAGAGAAAAAAATGTCTCTCTGTCAACATTTTCTACCCCATGCATAATTTTATAGACTTCAGTCATATCCCCCCTCAGACGTCTCCTCTCCAAACTAAAGAGTCCCAAACGCTGCAGCTTTGGTGTGTACCTTCCCCTTTTGCATAGCATGGAGGATGCCACTGAATCTTGGCATAATCCCCACCCATGAAATTGTCCCTTCTTATTGCTCTCACCTTGCATCCCCTTAGCTCCAATGATAGTTTACTTCCTTACATTACTTTAATTGGATTTATATCCAGCTCTACCCCAGTCAAAGGCCAGGCTTAGGTGGCTGGCACAGAGTCAACATATAACATATGCAATCAACACATAATGCAATAATCAGTACAATCTATAAATGACACATAGCACAATCAGCCACGTCAATCATTTAAATCAGAACAACAAACAGTTAACATTTACAAAATATACAAACTTAGGCACCTTCCCATTTTCCATTTCAGTCTTCAACAGGGGATAAGTTTACCCAAACAACACTGTAAACAAATGAATCGGAAATAATAAGGGTTCCACTAAAACCTACTAGGCTCACCCGCCCACCTCCCTTCCCCAGATATATCAAATCAGACAACAATGAAAAGGATATGTGGCCCACCCTGCTCCCAAGCAGTCCCCAAGTGGGTAGCACCCTTCTGTCACTGCTGAAGGCTGCTGTCTTGGGTGGGACTCCTTCAGAGGTGGGATCCAGCAGGTTCTCACCAGTTCCCGAGAGTGGGTGACTAATTATTTGTGTGTGCCGAGAGGGGGTTACTAATTGGGTCCACTTTTCCATCTCCACGCCCTTGCCTCCCCGAGAGGCATCCTGCCTTTGAGCGTGAAGGTTCCATATAGCAATTGCGACTAATAACGTAACTCCCTGAACTGGGTTAATCCCTTTCAGGTACTGCAATTCATGGATTCTCAGCCTTTCGTACCTTTCATCTCACCCGTCTCTATCAAAGAACCTGTGTGTTTCACCATTGCTGTGTTCAGATTTGTGAGTTGGGGCATTTTCCATAATGTGATGATGATTTAGAAATGACGTGGTGCAAAAAAAATGGGGGGGGTCGTGGTGGGGTGGCTGCCCATGGGGGGGCATCCAACTCAGGTTTTGCCCAGGGCTCAGGTTTACCTAGGTACGCCTCTGCCCTCTTTGCTGAGGGGAGGCTGGCGAGGGAACCTGTTACTAAAATTTTTGGATCCCACCACTGGTCCTTTCCTTAAATGGCTGCTCAGCCTTGCCCTCTAGAGGTGTTGCAAATGGGGTGGAGTGAGACTCACAAGGCCTCTGGCTGCAGGCCGCAGTTCCACACGTCTTGTGAGCAGGTCTTCCACCCAGGTGGCAAGATGGACCAGTCTGGCAGGCAGGCACTGTTGCAACAGGGATGGGACGCTTGTGTTAATAGGCTCCTACAGCCACCCTTTGGGGTAGGTATTGACACATGCCTCCTAGCATAAGAAGACTTTGCCCCTATACCTCCTAGTGCAAGACTTTGCTCCTGTTCTCAGAGACAACCCAAAACCACTGCACTTTAGTTGTAAAGTAGCAACGTTTATGTTTTTAGCAGCAAAAAATCAAAGAAAATTTCTGGTGTGTTCCTGCAGGGGTGCATTTTTGGATGTATCAGCACCAAAATTTCAGCATATCATCTGGAAACTGTCCTTATGGGACTCCCCAAGTTTGGCACAGTTTGGTTTAGGGGGTCAAAAGTTATGGACCCTCAAAAGGGTGCCCCATCCCCCATTCTTTGCTAAGGAGATGGGGGCTACCCTTTTGAGGGTATAATAACTTTGGACCCCCTGAACCAAACTTCACCAAACTTGGGGGGTGCCATCATGACAGTCTCCAGATGATACCCTGAAATTGTGGTGCTGATACATCCAAAAATGTGTCCCCTGAAAGAACATCCCCGAAATTTGCCCAAGAATCTTTGTTCTGCATTGAGTTTTCTGCATTGCTGTCAATGGGGGTTGCAGGATGGGGGGGGCACATTTCTGAAGTCACAGTCTCAAAACTTTCATGGTCTCATCAGGAGACTTTCCTAATGATACCCCCCAGGTTTGGTGCAGTTTGGGTCAGGGGGGCCATAGTTATGGACCCTCAAAACTGCAGCCCCCATCTCCTATTAGCTCCCATTGGAAACAATGGGGGATGGGGCACCCCTTTGGGAGTCCATAACTTTGGACTCCCTGAACCAAACCTCACCAAACTTGGGTGTAGCATAAGGACAGTCTCCTGATGATACGCAGTAAATTTGGTGCTGCTAGCCTAAAAACTGTGCCCCCTGCAGGCCAAAAATGGAAAATCCCTAAAAATACCCCAAAACAAACCCTGCATTTTGATGCCTCCCACAAGGTGGTGCCCGGGGCAGCTGTCCACCTTGCCCAATGGGCATTACGCCCCTGAAGTTCACCTGCATTTTCCGAACATCATGGATTGGATCCTGTCAGGTTTTTTTACTGTGGAAAAGATAGGAAAGGTGACTGAAATGACTATGCTGGGAATTGCACTCAAATGGCTAGAGTGGGGGTTGCAGGACCTGCATGGATGAAAGCCACATAGGGTGGAAGGTGAATCAAGCAAGATCTAATGGAAACGTTGGTAGTGTCCAATCCTTGTTTCTTTTGCAGGAAGGTTGTCAGATGTTTGCTTAAAGAAGGACCTGAATCATCCATTTGTGAAGTCAAAGAGTGGTGGAAAGAGCTGTATCCTACTGTCCTGATCCTAATGTTTGCCATAAACTTGGTACTTACTCATATGCAAGGGCTCAAAAAGAAACCTGTTGCTTGTATGGTGTGGTTGTATTTGACTGGGAACATGTACAAGGAAGAGAAACAAAATGCCTTCCCCCCCTCCCATATCTAAAAATATTACCAAATTTCCAAAACATGCTATTGCATTTTACATCCAGTCTACTGAACATCTAATTTACCAAATGATGCAGTCTTAATAGAAGGTTTGCTATTAAGGGAAGACAGAAGCAGGTTGGCCACAGAAAAATAGTTGCTGCTTTCATAATTATAACAGCGGGATTTTGGGTCTCATTTCCAATTATCTCAGAAGGCACCTGCTTCAAGCACTGCTTAATGTCTTTTTTTTAAAAAAGACGCTTTTCTTCACTTTCATTTTCAAACCATTCCCATAGTCTGTTTATCCCTTGCAATTTTTATCTCACCCGTCTATCAAGGAACTCAGGTGCGTATAAACCTGCCTTATGATCAGTCAGACGACTGCCCCGTCTTAACTTTGTAAGATCGACTCAGTTCCCTATCTCTGGCAATAAAAACGTCTTCCACAACACTTCAGACTTTTGGATTGTTCCTGATTGACCACTTTTGACATATATTACTATCCCTTGGTGACAGCTTATGGTGAGCCAACTGACTTGCCTAAGGTTGCCATAAAGCAATCTGCCATTTTCACTAGTTTTACTAGCCCCTTTCATTGTGGAGTTATAAGGGCAAAGGTGCAAACTTGTTACAAAGAATTTCCACCAGCATGATCCCATCCCACTTGTAAATTGCCCAGCATGGGGTAGTGTTTAGAGTCCTGGACATTAATGCCTGCGCCTTTGCCCTTATAACTCCACAATGAAAGGGGCTAGTAAAACTAGTGAAAATGGTGAATTGCTTTATGGCAACCTTGGGCAAGTCAGTTGGCTCACCATAAGCTGTCACCAAGGGATAGTAATATATGTCAAAAGTGGTCAATCAGGAACAATCTAAAAAGTCCTCAAAGTCCCCGGTACTGCTCGTTTCAGGGTTGACTTTTCCCGCTTCATCAGCAGTTTGGTTGATTTTGCCCATAAATCTTGGGCCCTTTCCACACGGGCCTAATACCGCACCCTGGGGACGGCAAAAACGCCCTCCCCAGGGAGCTGTTTGCATGCAGGGTGCAGCTGCTTCGCAGCCACACCGCCCTCGCTCCTCCCGAGCGGCGCAAAGCCACTGTTTTCCCACCTCGCTTCCCGAGCGAGGTTTTCCCACCCCGCTTCCCGAGCGAGGTTTACGGAAAATGGCGGCTTCCAGCCACTGCAGTGCAAATGGCAGCAGCTGGAAGGCGCCATCCCTCCCCCCTGTGCCCAGTCAACCTACCTTCTCTGCGACCGTCCGGCACGTCGCCGGGGCCTGGGGACATGCCCCCCCTGCCCTGCGATGCCGGAGCGGTCACGCAGGGCAGGGGGCATGTCCCCTGGCCTCGTCGACATGCCGGATGGTCACAGAGAAGGTAGGTCGACCGGGTGACGGCGCAGCGCGCACCATCATCCTGGTAGTTTCTGGGACTGTTCGTGCAAACAGTCCCAGGGGCGTTGAGTCGGCGTCATGTACGCTGACCCAACCCGCACAGTGGCCGTGCGGAAACGGCCTTGGAGTCACTATGTTATCATCTATCTTAAAAGGCAATTTTATGCCATATATAATATTCAATATTCAGTCTCTAAGATGTGACATCCTCCATTGGGCCAAGTCTGAAGTTACAGGCTTCAAAACATCTACCTGTGAAAAAGATGATGGCAATAACTACCCCTTGGTGAGAGAGCCTTGCTACTTCCAAAATCGGCATCTCCATAAGAACATAAGAACTAGCCTGCTGGATCAGACCAGAGTCCATCTAGTCCAGCACTCTGCTACTCGCAGTGGCCCACCAGGTGCCTCTGGGAGCTCACGTGCAGGAGGTGAAAGCAAGGGCCTTCTGCTGCTGCTGCTGCTCCTGAGCAAATGCTAAGGCACTTGCAATCGGAGATCAATATATCCCTCACCTTTGTCTTCAGTGGAACGTCTATCAAAGATGACAAACTCCTCTAGAGCATTCTTCTCTCGCTTCACTCCATTTTGTTTGCCAACGAGTGGAAACTGAAAAGTTATTCTGAAGGTCAAGAGTTTCACCGGCTGAATTGGTGTCTGCCACGCCATGATTGAAGATATTGGGGGAAAAGATCTTGAGGACGGGTCTGTTAGTCAATAAAATTTACATAGAACAATCAGCGCAGTTTTCTTTGGTTGCCACCAATAGCGGAGGGGGGGGGAGGGCACATGATTTAAAGGAGCATATGCAGGTAGAGATAAGAGATCCTGTTTCGTTGATACTTCATCATATTATGACATTTTAATTTCCAAGTGAGTGTGATTAATATCGCTGGGGAAATAATTTATTATCAATACTAATTCAAATGGCGGAGGGTCTCGGAGAATCGGCTGGCAGTGATGCTGATATCCTGTTGATACTCTAGCTTTGCTTTGATAAATTAACACGGTATCTCATTAATGGCGAATTAATTCTTCATTGTATCGGGGAAGTCCTTGGTTGGAAAAGACTGTTCTCGACTGCTGAACGATAATCTTATTATCGAAAGCTGGGTTTGGAAAACTTCACTTAAATACGTCACGGTGTTGGATCTCCATCTCATTTTTTTTTTGAGATGTACGGGGGGGGGGGTACGGGGAAGGGGGGGAGTTGAATTTCTGCGGTAACATTTTGGAAGAAATGCTCCTCTGGCAGTGCTTGCTTTAGGCATTAGTGGTGTTTGCCATCTCAGTGCAAATAATCATAAGCATAAATGAATTTTCTAGGCTGTTTGGAAATTTGCAGCATTTGTGGACGGGGAAATATAAAATTAGACTGAAGGGGATCTGGGGGCACGCAGAGACTTATGGGGCTGTTCCAGCCCTTGAAATAGGGTTGCCAGCCTCCAGGTGGGGCCGGGAAGTGTCCGGGAAATTCTACCAATCCCTAGATCAGGGGTCTTCAAACTATGGCCCTCCAGTTGTTCATGGACTACAATTCCCATCAGCCCCTGCCAGCATGGCCAAGTGGCAGGGCTGATGGGAATTGTAGTTCATGAACACCTGGGGGGGCATAGTTTGAAGACCCCTGCCCTAGATGACAGAGAGTGGTTCCCCTGGAGAATATGTCTGCTTTGGAGGGCGGGTTCTGTGGCCGAGGTCCCTTCCTGACCAGGATTCCACCGTCCTCAGGCTCCGCCCCTAAACTTCCAGAAGTTTCCCAACCTAGAGCAGTGGCGTAGGAGGTTAAGAGCTCGTGTATCTAACCTGGAGGAACCGGGTTTGATTCCCAGCTCTGCCGCCTGAGCTGTGGAGGCTTATCTGGGGAATTCAGATTAGCCTGGGCACTCCCACACACGCCAGCTGGGTGACCTTGGGCTAGTCACAGCTTCTCGGAGCTCTCTCAGCCCCACCCACCTCACAGGGTGTTTGTTGTGAGGGGGGAAGGGCAAGGAGATTGTAAGCCCCTTTGAGTCTCCCGCAGGAGAGAAAGGGGGGATATAAATCCAAACTCTTCTTCTTGTTCTTCTTGAGTTGGCAACACTAATTTGCCATTAAAGGTATTGTATTTGTATTTGTTTGAGCTGGCAACACTAATTTGAACGACAAGAAAGGGGACCCAGATCACCAACATTATTTGTGCGTGACTACATCAATGTAAACACAAATGAAACTAGCAAGCTACTCCCCCCTCAAAAAATGTGCTAATGTGTCATTGAGAAGCACAGAACTAAAACCAGTAGTGAATTAACATAAAATAGAAATCCAATAGGGAGGATCTGTAAACAATCTACAGCAGTTGGACCACTACCAACAGCTTTGTGCAGATGGAGAAGGAGGAGGAGGAGGAGGAGGAGGAGGAGGAGGAGGAGGAGGAAGAGGAAGAGGAAGAGGAAGAGGAAGAGGAAGAGGAAGAGGAAGAGGAAGAGGAAGAGGAAGAGGAAGAAGAAGATGAAGATGAAGATGATGAAGAAGAAGAAGAAGAAGAAGAAGAAGAAGAAGAAGAAGAAGAAGAAGAAGAAGAAGAAGAAGAAGAAGAAGAAGAAGATCCTAGTCCAGTGGTGGCAAACCTATGGCACGGGTGCCAGAGGTGGCACTCAGAGCCCTCTCTGTGGGCACGCGAGCACAGAGTTTGTCATGTAATAATAGTGTAATTATTTCAGGGAGATTATTAGCATTAAACCTAAGACCTAGTTTTGGGGAAGCAATGTAGGTAACCCTGTTAAGCACTGTTAAACCCTACTGATTTTCATGGGAAGAACTAAAGTGTGATCCTTTACCTGGGAGTAAGCTCAGTTGCTGGCAATGGGGCTTGCTTCTGAGTAAACCCACCTAGGGTTGTGATTCACCCATTCGATGCGTTGCACAGTTGCTTCAAAGCAAAGCCACCGACTACCACCAAGCTTACTCCTGAGTAACGCACGCCTCGGAGCCAACCGATTTTTCTATACTAAAACCTCAGTATTCAGGTTAAATAGTCATGTTGGAACTTTGTGATACATAAGTGGCTTTTGGGTTGCAGTTTGGGCACTCAGTCTCAAAAAGGTTCGCCATCACTGTCCTAGTCCAATACCTTAACCTCTACACCACACTGGCTCTGCTTGTTAGCAGCAATAATTTAAAAGCATGAATTGATTCAGATCAACCCTTCACAAAATTAGTTAACCCCCACCTTGGTCTTTATCTTTATTTGCAGCATGAGAACAATAGGAAAACAGAAAGGAACAAAAGAAAGGTCACATTTGCGCAACCCTTGCAACGAATTCAAAGGAGGGTCTGGCACTGAATCCATCAGTTTACGTTTCTGACCTTGAATGTTCCATCGCTCCAAGTTTGAAAGAAAAGAAAGCAATAAAGGTGGGGAGGAGAGGCTGCCGCTTTGTGAGCTCAAGGAGAAATGATGCTTCGATATTGTTAAGAAACAATTGCATTTCCTATCAAGCCCTTCAATTTCTGGAGATATTTAACAGTCTTCCTAAACAATGAAGAATGATGATCCTTGGGAAGAGAAGGCTCTGTAAATTAGCATTCCACTGAGCGCCCATAACGTTGAGTCAGGAGGCAGAGCAAACTTGCCAGTTTTATATTCCAATGGAAGTAAAGTTTGCCATAAGTTGTCAATGAGCAGTTTGAAAGCATTCCAAATCAAGTGCCATTTAAGCTGACCGCCATATAAACAAAACTCAAACTGCAACCTGATCTATGCGTGCATAGACGGCTACAAATGAACACAGCTCACCCCGCACTTGAAATTCCAAGGAAGGGGTGGGAAGGCTGGAAAATTCAACCTGGTTCTCTGCATCGTCCACCAGTGGTCATGAGTCACGACATTATGGATGCGGTGAAATTTGTGACAAATGTGCCAGACAGTCGAAGTTGCCTTGTTTGACTTTGACTGTCATGATCAGAAATCTAGTCACTGGATCTGTTCAGTTTCGCCCCTTCCGCACACGCAAAATAATGCGTTTTCAAACCACTTTCACAATTGTTTGCAAGTGGATTTTGCTATTCCGCACAGCTTCAAAGAGCACTGAAAGCAGTTTGAAAGTGCATTATTCTGCATGTGCGGACTGAGCCTTGGGGACCAGATGACTTGAAGCTTACCAAATAAGCTGGTTGTTTGTTTACTCCCCAAACCTGCATGCATACATTTGGTTCCAAACTGAACCGATCCAGTATGGCCCTGCCTGCACATGCAGATTAATGCATTTTCAATCCACTTTCAATGCACTTTGCAGCTGGATTTTACTGTGCGGAATAGCAAAATCCACTTGCAAACAATTGTGAAAGTTTGAAAGTGCATTACTCTGTATGTGCGGAAGGGCCTTATAGGACCCACATGATCTGTGACTGATTTATTGGTCTGTTTAAACAATTGCTTGTCAAGTGGAAGAACACCACAGCAAGGGGATGGGGGAGAACTAGACCTCTGCCAAGTTGTCTGCACATGTGCAAAGAGCTGATTAAGAACATAAGAACATAAGAAAGAGCCTGCTGGATCAGATCAGAGTCCATCTAGTCCAGCACTCTGCTACTCGCAGTGGTCCACCAGATACCTTTGGGAGCTCACATGCGGGAGGTGAAAGCAATGGCCTTCTGCTGCTGCTGCTCATGAGCACCTGGTCTGCTAAGGCATTTGCAATCTGAGATCAAGGAGGATCAAGATTGGCAGCCATAGATCGACTTCTCCTCCATAAATCTGTCCAAGCCCCTTTTATCGCTCTCTTTTTAATTTTTTTATAGTAAAGACTGTTTATATAACCGTTACATACAATATATTTATTCAAACTATACATTTAACCCTTTTTTCCCTCCCTCCCCCCCTCTTTTACCCGGTTGTTCTCTTCTCCCAGATTTCTTCGTTAAATCCGGCTTCTCTCATCCAGGTCTCAAATATTGTCCATATCTTCATAATGTCTCTTAATTTCTCTTTCCATAGCATATTTTTTGCCATCATCTCAAAAATTTCCAACTGTTTTAGTTCCCATACATATTCCAACCATTTTGAGATTGTCCATTTCTTATTATCTTTCCAGCCCAATGCTATCACTGCATGTGCAGCTCTGATCATAATTTTATACATTGATCCCAGAATTTTATTTACCCTTTTATCTTCTATTATTCCTACCATGAATAAATCATTATTTATATCCATGTTCACTTTTACTAATTGTTCTAGATACTTCAAAAAATTTTCCCAAAACTTTTTTACCACTTTACATTCTATCCACATGTGGATGTAGTATGCTCCCTGTTCACCACAATGCCAACATCTTGGGCTCAGTCCGTTAATCATATAGGCTAGCTGTTTTGGGGTTCTATACCATTTAAGTATTACCTTTCTTTCCAGTTCCACATGTTTTTCAATCTTTATCTTATTCATAATATCCATGATTCTTTCTATTTTTTCGTCATCAAAGAGTTTTTCTTTCTCCCATTTTTGCTTCAACATTCTCAACATAAAATCCTTATCTTCCAACATATATTTATAAACTGATCCCAACATCGTTCCTTTTAGTATTTCAACCATACAATCACCTTTTATTCTAAATTTCTTTAATCTTTAATCTTTCCCAAATCCCTCTTAATACCAGCCAGTTCTTTTGTGAGGGGGGAAGGGAAAGGAGTTTGTAAGCCCCCTTGAGTCTCCTTACAGGAACTCTTCTTCTTCTTCTTCTTCTTCTTCTTCTTCTTCTTCTTCTTCTTCTTCTTCTTCTTCTTCTTCTTCTTCTTCTTCTTCTTCTTCTTCTTCTTCTTCTTCTTCTTCGAGCAGGGGAAGGGAACCTGCGGCTCTCCAGATGTTCAGGAACTACAGTTCCCATCAGCCCCTACCAGCATGGCCAATTGGCCATGCTGGTAGGCTTTGATGTCAGGAGTAGTGCCAACAGTTCCTGAACATCAGGCACTGGGTTCTGTTCTAGAGAGAGGTTATACATCACAGGACTACATTGCTACGGCCATGTGCCTTATGTCTATACAAGCTAACAGGTAGGGAAGATATTCCAAATTTCTATTGCGTCAGTGTGTCATTGAAGAAGATGGAAGATCTGGGTTCTAATCCTCACTCAACCTCTCTCTGTCTCTCTGTAGGTCTAGCCTACCTCAAAGGGCTGTCAGAAAGATAACACTGGACGGCCTGTGTGTTTTCAGAAGCTCCTGGGATGAAGAAAGGTATATAAATAACAAAAAAATTAAGGAATTTAAACGGCAAAACAGCTTCCCGTTTCCCCCCGCCCTTTGTTTTATTTTTCTTTTCTTTTCAAAAGCAAACGCTGAACTGAGATTATTCACAAGCACGTTCTTAGTGCAGACACTATCAATGATGAGCCAGTTTCAGATAAGGCAGGCTTATTTTAATCATGCATATGCACAATACAGAACATCAAAAAGAGAGAGAAAGAAAAAAAACCTTTTGCCTATAATGTGTAATATAATTATCTGCTTAATTAGAGCAAGATATCAGCTAATGGCATTTCAAGCTCGAGGAATGCCTAAACCAAATTTCCAAATACTGATTTTTTAAAAAAAGCAACCTGGGTTTTTTGTTGAGCTAATCTGCAGTCAGACAAAAGAGTTATAGTATCACTTTTAACGTTGTCCCCCCTCCCACTTTTGCTTCCTTTTAACTGGCTGATCCTAGTTTTGCATTTTGTCTTCGCTCTGGCATGGAGGCAACAACACTGACTTGTGCTATAAGGAAGTTTTCTCTATATCAGGGGTCTGCAACCTGCGGTTCTCCAGAAGTTCATGGACTACAATTCCCATCAGCCCCTGCCAGCATGCTGGCAGGGACTGATTGGATTTGTAGTCCATGAACACCTGGGGAGCCGCAGGTTGCAGACCCCTGCTCTATTAAATAAATAAATAACCAACCAACCAACCAACCAACCAACCAACCAACCAACCAACCAACCAACCAACCAACCAAACAAACAAACAAACAAACAACCAAACAAACAAACAAACAAACAAACAAACAAACAAACAAACAAACAAACAAACAAACAAACAAACAAACAAACAAACAAACAAACAAACAATAATACTAATACTAATACTACTACTACTACTACTACTACTACTACTACTAATACTAATAATAATAATAATAATAATAATAATAATATATCAACTCCACGTGGCTAATGGAGAGGACTGCGTATAGTAGAAAGGATCAAGCAAACTGGATCTGAGATGTTTAATTAAGTCAGTTCACAGACAAATGGGCTTGCTGAATGGCAGGTTGGTGTGTGGCGGACTGGGAGGAAAAGCAGTCATTGGAATGAGTCTGCACTCCGACATCCTATGCAGATCCTTCCGAGGTCAGGTCGCTGAACCAGTTTGGGGAAGAGCTCACAGAAGGCTGATGGGAATCAGTAACTAGACTTGCCAAATAGAGGGGCAAACAGAAACCTGTCCTTCTTCCCTTCCCAACTTCCAGCACCTCACTCAACGTTTAAGATGTTTTACCCTTATGGTTGCCAACTTTGGGATGGAAAGTTTCTGGGGAATTTAAAGGGCAGAGCTTGGAAAGGGTGGGGTTTGGGGAGGGTGGAGTTTGGACGGCTTTATTGGGGTATAATTGCAAAGAGCCCAGGTTCCCCCAGGGAACCGATCTCTGTAGTCTGGAGAATAGATGTAATTCCAGGAGATCTCTTGGTACCAGCTAAAGGTTGGCAGGGCCACAGCGAGCGGGAACTGCGCGTGGTACATGCGTGCGCCCTGCTATAAGAACATAAGAACATAAGAACTAGCCTGCTGGATCAGACCAGAGTCCATCTAGTCCAGCATTCTGCTATGCGCAGTGGCCCACCAGGTGCCTTTGGGAGCTCACATGCAGGATGTGAAAGCAAGGGCCTTCTGCTGCTGCTGCTCCTGAGCACCTGGTCTGCTAAGGCATTTGCCATCTGAGATCAAGGAGGATCAAGATTGGTAGCCAGAGATCGACTTCTCCTCCATAAATCTATCCAAGCCCTTTTTAAAGCTATCCAGGTTAGTGGCCATCACCACCTCCTGTAGCAACATATTCCAAACACCAGTCACACGATGTATGAAGAAGTGTTTCCTTTTAATAGTCCTAATTCTTCCCCCCAGCATTTTCAATGAATGCCCCCTGGTTCTTGTATTGTGAGAAAGAGAGAAAAATTTCTCTCTGTCAACATTTTCTACCCCATGCATAATTTTATAGAATTCAATCATGTCCCCCCTCAGACGTCTCCTCTCCAAACTAAAGAGTCCCAAATGCTGCAGCCTCTCCTCATAAGGAAGGTGCTCCAATCCTTCAATCATCCTCGTTGCCCTTCTCTGCACTTTTTCTATCTCTTCGATATCCTTTTTGAGAAGTGGCGACCAGAACTGAACACAGTACTCCAAGTGCGGTCGCACCACGGCTTTATATAAGGGCATGACAATCTTTGCAGTTTTATTATCAATTCCTTTCCTAATGATCCGCAGCATAGACTTTGCCTTTTTCACAGCTGCCATGCACTGAGTTGACATTCCCATGGAACTATCAACTAAGACGCCCAAATCCCTTTCCTGGTCTGTGACTGATAGCACTGACCCCTGTAGCGTATAACTATGCCCCTACCCACCCCAGAACATTCCCACCACACTACACCACTGAAGGTTGGCAACCCAGTTTTGCCTCCTGTGGTCACAGGGGGGGAAGGGGTGCTGCAAACAAGACTTCAGCCTAAATGGATCTTGAGAAAGAGGTTCCTGAGACAGTCCTGAAGTTGCGAGTTCAGACTTTTGAAGTTGCAAATTCATTCATATTGGTAAAAATAACAAGCTCAGTCACCAACAGAAATGGGGTAGGGGATCTGGAAATTTTCCTCACCCCCCATAAAGTCCCCCTTTCTAAAATTGTATATCCTCAAAGGAGCTAACCACCCTCCTCCCAACATACACCTACTTTTTTCTCCTTTAACTCTAGGGATTCTCAGCTATTCTCAGACCATTTGTGGGGAGGGGGTTGCTTTGAGTGAATGTACAGAGTGATTTTTTCCAACTGATGGGTTCCCCCCCCAAAAAAAATCTGGAATACCCAGGGTCAAATCCCCAAACATCCCAGGAGTCCCTTGTTCTGATTGGCTGTTGTTTTGGGGCTGCAGCAGGGGAAATGGAAGCCCCTGCTTTTTCCAGTTCTGGATAGGGCCCAGTGCAGGCTTCAACATGGCAATCGGCATCAAAAGACAATGGGGCACAGCATCACATCGCATCTTGGGACTCCACTTCTGATTAACCCAGACGAAATGGCACTAGGTCGATACCATGAGAACCAAAGATGTTTGGTGAATGTTTTGGGAAGGGCAAGCTGAAATGGTCAGTCGTCCATCTGAATTGAAAACTGACATTATATCAGGTGAAGAGATCGGGGGGGCGGTTGGTGGGGCAGGAAGATCAGGGTCGAATCCCCACTACCATCTTAGCCAGGTTTCAGAACACAAACTAACCAGGTTTGAGGGACGACTTCCCTGGTCAAATCCCCACTACCGTCTTAGCCAGGTTTCAGAACACAAACTAAATAGGTTTGAGGGACGACCTCCCCGGTCGAATCCCCACTACCATCTTAGCCAGGTTTCAGAACACAAACTAACCAGGTTTGAGGGATGACCTCCCCGGTTGAATCCCCACTACCATCTTAGCCAGGTTTCAGAACACAAACTAACCAGGTTTGAGGAACGACCTCCCTGGTCGAATCCCCACTATGGTCTTAGCTAGGTTTCAGAACACAAATGACCTCAAACCTGGTTAGTTTGTGTTCTGAAACCTAACTAATACATTCGATGAAGGATTCAACTGAAGAAGTCCTCCCTCAAACCCTGAACGAATTGTCATTCTGAAACCTAACTAAATTCAATAGATGAAGATTCATTAAGACCGATGAGAATAACTGGAGTGGAGAAAAAAATAAACTGGTTTTTGCTTGAATTGGAGTCTGCATGTGGTGAGTTGGGTTCACTGTAGGTTTTTTGAAAAGAATCACCAAATCGGCGATGTTTGAAAATCCTGGGATGAGGGAAATATTGTGGGGCAAACCCGCTTTAGGACCGGGAACTGTGCAGACTTCTTGGCCAAACTGAGATATTTCCCTTGCTCAACCTGGGATTTTTTGGACCACAAACACAGTTTACAACGTTAGCGAGGCCAAATGGTTGCATTGTAAATGACCTAGTAAAACCAAATGGTTGCCTCATAAAAGACCCAGGATACAAGATAAAGGAATAAAGGAGTATATACATACACTTTCTTCACACCCATCCTGAGTGGGAACTGAACTTAAGCAAACTAAACAGCTGGCCTTTTGTCATTGCCAGAATGGCACACTGCCCAAGGAACAGCTAAGATCACTGGTAAAGATATTGCTATTTGCTATGCCAGCTCACAAACTAAACTATCTTCGCACATGGGTGGTATTTTCTTTGGCATCTCCATTGGTGTTTGTGTGTGTGTGTGTGTGTGTGTGTGTGAGAAGAGAGGGAGAGAGAGAGAGAAGAAGAAGAAGATGCATGAGTTTCATAACCATTACTCTAGAAACTCTCTGCATCCTTGGCCCTTTCCGCATGGGCCATTTGGGCGTCCCTGCACTGGCAGGAATTCTGCCGGTGCAGGGGTGGGGGCCATTCGCACAGAAGGGTGCGAGCGGCCCCCACAGAGGCCGCCACAGGAGAGGCGGCTCCGCACAGAGCCACCTCTTCCCCCGTCCCTCTCCCACTCACCTCATTGCCTTCGTCGCCCTCCTGGCTTCCGTAGACCCGCTCACGCTGCCCTCCGACCTCCAGGGGTCGGAGGACAGCGAGGGAGGGTCTTCAGAGGCCAGCAGGGTGATGAAGGCGACAAGGTGAGTGGGAGAGGGACGGGGAAAACAGTGCATTCCCATCAGTGCCGTTCGCACCGCGCCGCTGGGAATGTGCTATTTTGCCAAAAACCTCCCTCCAGGAGGGAGGTTTTTGGAGGCAGCCTGACGCCACCCTGGGGGAGGGGGAGGGGAGCCAGGTCGGCGCTGCTGAGTTTTCGCAGCGCCGCCTGTGTGAACAGCTCCCTGGGGACGGCGTTTTTGCCATCCCCAGGGTGCTGTTTATGGCCCGTGCGGAAAGGGCCCTTGCTCCTAAATGTTCACGTAGCAACGTAATGACAATTAGCAGACACTAGCTACTGCAGGTGTTATGCTGTGAGTCCTGAAAACCAAATAAGACTATGCATTTTTAAAGAGAGGATTTGTTTTTAAAGCATGCAAAAAAGCATGTTACCCTTGACTAGCCTTCAACAAGAAAGGAAAAGTTTAGTTCAGTGGTTAGTTCCAGAAAAGTACATTATTTATTGATCATGAAATCCCACTTGGGTTGATTTTGGAATTCAGTCTTGGTCCTCTCTCCCTCTTCAAAACACATATGTGGGCTATATTTGGAACCAAAACTTGATCTACCAGACATCCAATGAGAAGGCCAAGAGAGATTTGCACTTCTGAAAATATTGTGCAGTTTTTCCAAGTGTCCTTGGACCCTCTGTCTGCCAGCAGATTTTCTTTGAAATACCGTATAGAGTGTTGCTTTGGCCCCACGATTGAAGTACAACAGCGACAACGAAAAAGGACAACCCTGTGTTGCTATAGGAACAACAACAAAAAAAGGTTACAGTCCCACTAGAACTATCTTTTAGTATACTGAAAAATACCCTCTTTTTTGGCTTTTTGGTGGAGAGGATATTTTAATAGTGTTCACTTTTTTATGAAGCAGAAAAGCGAAATTCCACTCTGCAACACAAAACAAAAACAGCTTTAAAACCTTCAAAACTAGTTTTTCACATGCCCACAATTATATATATATAAACTGTTTAGCCTTTTGCCACATTCATGATTTTTTAAATTGACAGGTGATTATCTCCCTGGCCATTTCTTCAAGGAAACAGGGAGAAGTAGTCTTTTCCTAGTCCTTCATTTCAAGTTCTGGGTTTCCATATTCTACCCACATTTGACAAGAGGCTATTAGAAGGAAACCCTTTAAGTAAACATAAGGTGACCAGACGTTCCGCTTTTGGTGGGACAGTCCCACCTTACACCAATCTGTCCCGCGTCCCGTGGGGTTTTGTACCTGTCCCGATTTTGCCTTCTGGGGCGCTCCTGGTTCCCGCCCTGTCACAGGGCGGGAAACAGGGTAGCGCCCCAGAAGGAAGGGCAGCAGCCTCCCGGGGAACCCCCCAAAAGGCAGTGCGCTTCTGTGACCGTGCATGTGCGTGCGCACCCACCCCCTGTCCCGGTTTTAAAAGGTGACAATCTGGTCACCTTAAGTAAACAGCAAATTAATCCCAGGTGGGCTGGAGCTGGGGGCATCTGCTCTTGCCTAATTATCAGCCCTTTCTTGTCTTAATGCTTCACTTCCTTATTGAGAACAGAAGTGAGACCGTATGAAGGCACTGACCCCAAAATACTGGCAGGTCGGCAGGTGAATTAGTATAAGAAGGATGCCTTTTACAGAGGGTTACTAAGAGAACAGGGCTTGGGAAAAGGTTCTTAATTGGCAGAACTTAAACAGAGTCCAATTTGCTATCAGTCTAAGGGATGTTAACATTTATTGGAGACGGGTCAGTAGTGGGAAATGGTATGCATTCTTTGGAAGTAAAATGAGAGCAGAAGCTGCAGTTAGGACACAGAGATACAGTTGAAACTCTGGAGGCATAATGGTGTACATAGCTCACTGTTGTGCCAGTAAGAATTTGTGCGGCTTGTGCTTTTGGCTGATCAATGTGTATGATTAATCAGTGGTCATTTAGACTTCCTGTTAGCTGAAAGTCCCAATTTGGATTTTGCTTCTCTTTAATGTGAATCAAAACTGAGATCAATACTTTAGCATTATAGGTCTAAGTAGTGTATCCGATATAAATTGAATATGAAAGAGCTATAAAATACTGTATAAACCCGTGGTGGCGAACCTTTGGCACTCCAGATGTCATGGACTACAATTCCCATCAGCCCATTGCCAATTAGCCATGCTGGCAGGGGCTGATGGGAATTGTAGTCCATAACATCTGGAGTGCCAAAAGTTCACCACCACTGGTATAAACAGATTATGAGAACCAGAACATCACGTGTGGGCCATAGAAATGAATCTACAAAATCAACAATGCTGTAAACTGAAACTGTTCACAAAAATAAAGAATTGTAAAATGCAAAGCATGTGAAGTGTTTTCATTCTTGCCTGCCTTCCTCTGTTGATCTACCAGGATCACATGCATCCTGTAAGCATAGAGCTACTCAAGACCTCTCACAAACGGGCTATCATCTCAATACTGCTGGGATGAACAGCTCAGAAAGCCAGGAAATTGGGGGGCACAAATTCACTCTAAGAGCCCAATCCAGACCTTTTGAGCGGCAGGAAGCGGTTTCGCTATGGCACCGCCCCACTGCCTCCAAAGGGCTTCTCTGCAGTGTGGGAAGTCCAAAAACGAGAAGCAAACCTCAGCCAGCAAAAGTTCCCCCATACAGGATGACAGATGTATGTCACATAAAACATGATGTACCGTTGTGGCTGGCTGCATGAGCACACAGGAGCTAGGAGGGCAGTGGAAGGCAACTCCGTTTTGCTCCACCCTCTGGCATGCCCCCAGAACACCGCTAGGCACATTGTCCCCTCTTTCTGTACGGGCGAGACTGGGAGATGGCATTTCTCCTGTATCTTCCCCCTCAACTGACACATTTGTCGCTTGTGCCAGGGGGTGGGCCCCAACATTGGCTCAAGGCTGCACCGACTCCTAAGGTGAATCTGCCCCTCCCTCTGAATTGGGCTGCCTGCATGTATTCGTTTTATCTCCTGAAATTGATGTCTTTGTCTGGGAGCTACCAAACTGTCTGCTCTCTACTCTTTGATCTTCCCATTCTCCACGTGGCTTTTCATGGAGTCACATGTATCTATCGGTCTTTCTTGTAGAAACAACAGCCTCATGCTTCCACATATTTGATGCTAGATTGATTGATTGATTTGATTTGATTTCTACCCCACCCTTCAAATGCATCCCAGGATGGATGACAACCAGTCGTGGGATTCAGCAGGTTCGCACCACTTCGGCAGTGTTGAAACGGTGCTTGAAAACAGCCAGTTGTTAAATTATTTGAATCCCACCACTGGAACCGGTTGTTAAATTATTTGAATCCCACCACTGGTTACAACCATCTAAAAATGCTTCCCACATTACAATAAAAACAGCATCATGCACAGTTAAAAATTCCTAAAGGCAAAACATACCTAAAATCAAATATATATCCCCCCCCCCAAAAAAAACAAGCTTAAAAACATACCCATCCCCACTCTAACCCTGCCAGGTGTAAGTGGAGGACAGATTCCAAAAAAGCCCAGTTGACTGCGGGTAGATGGCATCAATCATTCAAATGCCCAGGCAAAGGTGACGGTCTCAACCAAACACCGAAAGGTATAGAGGTTGGCACTTGTCACACCTCTAGTGGGAGGGCATTCCATAAAGTGGGGGCTGTTACAGAAGAAAACCCTCTGTACATCCTCCACCTCTCCCACCTCAGAGCTAGCATTAATGGAATATTCTTCAGTTAAGTTGTTCAGAATTCCTTTTGCAGCTCTTGCGTGCAATAGGAGACACCTTGGGAGATAGTTAGCATCCCTCCCTGAAGTTCCGAAAACGAAAATGGGGGCAAATTAAAAGTTTTTCCTCCCTCTTACCATGCAAAAGTGCTTCTGATGTCAGGCAAAGTCAGGCTTCTAAAGAATTGCTGACCTGGCATTCGTGGAGAGTTCTCCGTAGGACGGCATATCTTTAAAAAGCCTTCCCCTTCATTAGCTGGCACTTCATTGACTTCTGAGCTGTCATTCCCCCAAAGCCTGTAGCGGCCTGTGTCTGGAAGAGACCAAACAGCACATTGGGCATTGGTGTGTATTTGCATCGAGATTCTTTACTCGGAGATTACATCTTGAAGCACAAACGCAAGGAGTTGTTTATGAGATTTGTGACTTAAGGTGATTTATGTGCATTTTGCTAAGATTTAAACAGCCTGTTTTCTAGGTAACGCTTTGGATTAATGAGTCCTTCAGCCCCAAATTATAACATTATATAGGGCCAAGAGTAATATAACATAATTAGCAAGCCCGGAAAAATACCCTTCATTTGGATGGATTTATTTACATAACCACTGAATTGTGATCTTGACCCCTGTTGTTTTTTTTTAAGAATACTTCAGGCTTAAGTTTTACAGAAGTATTGAAATCATTACTCAAATTCTTGGTCTTATTGTTCGTTAAAAACAAACACTTCCCCCATAGGGTTGTAACCTTAAAAGCACATGCGCATATAATATCAGAAACCTCTACACCACTTGGGATAAAATTGGCTAGTCTGATGTATTGTCGAAGGCTTTCACGGCTGGATTCAGCTGGTTGTGGTGGGTTTTCCGGGCTCCGTGGCCGTGATCTGGTGGATCTTGTTCCTAACATTTTGCCTGCATCTGTGGCTGGCATCTTCAGAGGTGTATCACAGAGGGAAGTCTGTTACACCCTGTGTCCAGTGAAAAGGGAATGTTTTAGTGGGGTATATATTGTCCATGTCCCAGGGTGGGGAACCAATCAGTAAGAGGATCTTCAGATCCTCTGAAGATGCCAGCCACAGATGCAGGCAAAACGTCAGGAGAGAATGCTGCTAGAACACAGCCATACAGCCTGGAAACCACACAGCACCCCAGTGATTCCGGCCGTGAAAGCCTTTGACAATACAATCAATAAGTGTTTGGGTGGAACTTGCTATGCAAAGGTGTGGTTGATAGTATTGTATTGCGGGTGGGGCTTTTCAGTCCAGGGAGAGTCACATTTGAATTCTCTGCAGCAGCAGCAGCAGTCTTAGTGAATGCAAAGCCTGTGTCTGGGTGGAGACAAATAAACCTAGCATGCCCTTGGGCTTTGATTCTGGTTTTTTTAATTGCTGGTAGCCAAGTTTTGTTAATTCTCAGAGTCTCTTCCTTCTTGTTGAAGTTTTCTTGGTGTTTATGGATTTCAATGGACTCCCTGTGTAGTCTGACATAGTAACCTTCTATACAGCCCCCCACAGGAAAAAAAAATATTTCTACCATACTTCAAGGGAATCATAGATCAAATAGGGAAACTGATGAAAAAATATAACCTACAAGCAATCTTCAAACCTACCAGAAAAATACAGCAGATGCTACACTCAGCATCTTCTCTCTGGACACAGTGTGTAACAGACTTCCCTCTGTGATACACCTCTGGAGATGCCAGCCACAGATGCAGGTGAATCGTTAGGAGCAAGATCTACCAGACCACAACCACACAGCCCGGAAAACCCACCACAACCAGCTGGCTAGTCTGACTTGACCAGGGGTAGGGAACCTTTAACACTCAAAGAGCCATTTGGACCCATTTTCCACGGTAAAAGAAAACACTTGGAGCCGCAAATAATTTTTGACATTTAAAATAAAGATAACACTATATATATATTGGGGTTTTTTTTACCTTTTACTCTGCTCATTCTGAGAAGCGCATGGATGCGCCCACCCTGCTGCCTGCAGGGCGGACAAGGATGAAGCCGGAGGCTCGACCTCGCTGGTTGCCGGAAAGCGCCTGCCCTGCTCCAACGGGGCAGGCGAGAGGGGAAGCCCGCGGCTTGGCCCAGCCGACCGGCAAGGATGGGGCCGGTGGCTCGGCTCGTGGAGCCACAGTGCAAGGGCAGAAGAGCCGCATGCGGCTCTCAAGCCACAGGTTCCCTACCCCTGGACTTGACACTTTCACACCATTATCTGAAGTTGCCAGTTCATGGCTGGCAACTAGCAGGAGACCTATTAACATGTTGGAAGTACCCTGGCAAATAATTTCCACTGCAACTCAAAAGTAACCATAAAAGTCTCCAATAAAGACTTCTAAGTACTGATTAAATAAATGAACCATTTAATACCAAGGAAATCTGGTTTCTTAGCTTCACCAATCAACATCCCTCTTGGGGATGATGTCCAGTTTCTCATGCCTGCCATTTTGACCCACAAATTTTGGTTCCAGTTCTCCTTGCACTGAAATCTGCAGTCCTTCAGTTTCCGTACCATTCCCTGTTTCCTCAAGCTGAGTAATTTCTCTTAAAATGTGTCTGTAAATGTGTTTGTTTTGCAACACTGTGCATAAAATACTTAGCATTATGTATTATGCATACAAATAACATATGTTGTATGAACAACGACCATATAAGTTGCACATAAGAACAGCACTACCTTCATTTGCGATGCAAACCAATCTGGGACACCAGCCGCGAAAAGCAGAAAATCCAAACCGTTGTCAAGAAAAATAGAGGATGTTTGTTCATCCCTGGATTCTGGTTTGCTATTTAATTCTGTTGCCCCACAGAACTCTCCAGAATTTGATCATCAATATGTCCCTACTGACACTGAAATTCAAGGCTTTGTGTCAGATCAGTTCTTTAACAGTTTCCCAAACAGTTTCTGCATGTTTCCTGCATTTCTCTCTATCGCAGTGGCTAGCTGTGCCCCATTTCCAAAACTGGATCTCTCAGTATCAAACGGCTTGGAACACGGAGGGCAGATTTCACCCGATTAAAGACTGCGCTGTAATGCACTAGACTTAATCCTAATGCCGGTAAACTCTTTATACACTATTCTTCCCTCAAGATTACAAAGATTTATGTAACCATATATGTGCCTCCCTTCCCTTCCCACATCCAAAGCAGCTTAGAGGGCTCAACGTAGATTGTGCTGGCTGTTGAATAAAAAAACCCAGCAAGGCCGGCTGAAGCAATTCCTTTTCCTTGGCTGCTACATTAGACTGTATCACTTTCAAATTGAGTGGTCATACGAGACTGGAACGAATAGCAGAAAACAGTAAGAATAATTATTCCTGGAGGGGATATTACAGATTGCTATCCAGAACTGTAATCACTCAGAATATTACAAAAAAGGGAGGAGGGGGTACATAAAGAAGCATTACCTCATTTCTTTTTTTCCCCTTTAAAAAACCCTCTTGGGTTTAATGAAGCTGCAGGGCGAGTCTAAACTAATCCTTGCTTTTCAAAAAAACATTCCCCTATTTTCATGTCTTCGTAGGATCATTACAAGAAAGCACCATAAAGGGCAGCTAACTATAATAACTGCATTCACAGTCAGTGCAGCTGGCTGAGTGTAGGGTAGATGAATTTCTGCCTGTTTTGTTGAAGGCTTTCACGGCCAGATTCAACAGGTTCTGGTGGGTTTTCTGGGCTGTGTGGCCGTGGTCTGGTGGATTTTGCTCCTACTGTTACACAGTGTGCAACAGACTTCCCTCTGTGATACACCTCTGAAGATGCCAGCCACAGATGCAGGTGAAACATTAGGAACAAGATCCACCCAACCATGGCCACACAGCCAGAACTAGTTCTGCCTGTTTGTTCGTTTTCCTGCCCTTTTCCTGCCCTTTTCCTCAAGAGCTTAGGTCAGCATGTAAGGATCTGGATCCTATGCAGCACAGCCCTGCTTGCACAGCACATATCGGAACACTTCAGCTGTGGTCATCTGAGCCCTCTGAGATTGTTCTCCTGTGGGTCAGGGTATCCAGAGAAATGTGAAATGTGTCTTTGTGGAGGCAAAAATATGAGGACAAAGCACACCCCATCATAAGCAGGAAGCAGTTAGGAGACAAGCCATGGTACTTCCTTTTTCATTGATGCACAGTGTGATAAAAATGTATTTTGCAATAATAACTCAGTCTGCACAACAGTCTTGCAGGGAAGGGAAGGCAGAGAGACGGTAACTAGCTAAAAGTTGCCCAGTGAGTTCTGTCGCCGATCTCTGATCTCTCTAGTCCCAGAGGTCCTCAGTTTGATATTCTGGTTGCTCGAGCACAGATTCCTGAGCTGAAGCCAATGACTTAGTATTGATGCAATTGCTTCCACCAATCCAGATTTTTTTCTTAAAAAAATATCCAGATGTTGGCCAGGGAACACTGCATTGTGCATGCCTATTTGCAGTGGGTTTTTGTTCCAACAATTCATATGAATAATTTCTTTTTCTCCTCTAAATAGGCAGTAACAACAACAACAACCTTTATTTGGCATTTACAAAATAGGTTCTAGAGCATTGCCAGACATTTTTGAAATACAAATCAAGAGTACATTCAAAGCGCAGACAGGAAGACTGTATATAGCAGTATACATTACTTAGAAAGTTCTGTCACTTGTAAAAGAAATGTTGCTACTTTTTCCAAGAGCATGGCATCGGTGTTGTTTAACAGAAGCTCCACAACATTACAGTCAGAGTCACTTTCAGATTTGTCTAGGGCCAGCCTGGGAGAGAAATTCCTAACGCCCACATATTTCGGACAGTCAAGAATAATGTGAGCAAGAGTCTCCCCTTGATTTTTACAGTGTGGAGAAACTCGATCTTGGAGAGGGATGGACAAGTAACGACCCTTTGTAATGGCTGATGGGAAGGTATTGGATCTGGCCCTTGTGATAATCCATCAATAGGAAGCACCCATGTTCATGTTGAAAGAGCACTACAAAAAACGGAACCTCGATATGACATCATTCCCACTTGCATCTATTGGGGATGTGTATTAGTAATATAGCAAAGTTGTGTGGTGATTAAAGGAATTTTTTAACTTACAGTAAATACACCCCAAGCAAGTATATTGCAAAAAGGTATCGTTTACATTTATTGATGTAGATTCAATTCAAATCCATGTTTCAGTCGAAAGGAGAGATAGAATCTAAAGAATAAAGAATACTAATCTTAAAAATTTCTTCTCCTAAACCTCACGGAACATTTATCTTAGCCCGGTTCAATGGCCTTCAATTGGCTTTATTGGAAGGAAGATATGCCCGCATTTTATTCCTCACTCCTCCATCTGAGTGGCGGAGGCTTATCTCGTGAACCAGATGTGTTTCCACACTCCTACATCCCTGTTGGGTGACCTTGGGCTAGTCACAGTTCTCTCTGAACTCTCTCAGCCCCACCTACCTCACAAGGTGTCTGTTATGGGGAGAGGAAGGGAAAGGAGCTTGTAAGCCACCTTGAGTCTCCTTACAGGAGAGAAAGGTGGGGTATAAATCCAAACTCTTCTTCTTATGACATTCGCCACTGTCCATGCCAATTGGGAATGATAGAAACCATTAAACATGTGCTATTATACTGTAATTTCCATGCGGAAATTTGAACATCTCTACAATTTTGTCTAAATACCCAGGCAGAACAAACTACTTTTATATTTCCTTGCAGTTAGCTTCAATGAAACTACTTTTAAGGTGTCAAGATTGCTATGGCATCCACAGTAAGGTAGAAAACTGTGGTTCAGTTTGGATAACCCAGTATTTTATTTTGTATTTCAAACACTGTATATTAGTTATTGAACACTGCTCAATACTGTAGACTACATATCATTCCTGTGTTTGTTCTCTGTTCTTGGATCGTAATAAAGATTGAGTTCAGTTGAGAATATTGTTCTCTATCGCAAATGACCAGCTAATCTGGCATCATATGTGTGCAAGTAAGATGACATGGCTTCTACAGGAGAAACTTATAGATGCATCCTGACCTTTACAGGTCAATGGCGGAGTCCGCACATGCAAAAAACAGTGCCCCAGGAACATAAAAACAGCGTCCCTGGGGTGCTGTTCGCAAGGCAGCCGCCTCCACAAGACAGCGCTGTTCTCCCTGCCCCCCCCCCCCAACCAGGGCAGAAATGCTGTTTCCCTGCCTCACTCAATGAGCAAGGGTTTGGGGAAACAGTGTTTCCCTACCGGCACCGTGGGAAAGGCACCGGGTTGGACCACTTTTCCCCACACTTACTTTCTCTCCCTGCAGAGCTCCACAGGAACAGGGAGGCACGCCCATGCTGCCCTTCAACCCCCAGGTCCCCAGATTACAGAAGTTTCCAGATTACACCAAGAGGGGCATCCCATTCATTAAGAAAGCAACACATCCACTCATCTAAAGCAATGTGAGCCCCCGCAATGTCCAGGCATACTGAGTCACCTTGCTCCCACAGCATCAAGACTCTTTTGATGTGGTAGATCATCAGTACAGTGGAGTACATAGTTAAAGGAAGAAACTGAAAAGTAAAGGTGACCCAATTCTGGAATTAATTGTGAAAATTCTCCTAGCTGCACCAAAGAAGAATTCGGTGCAGAGGAAAATTCCAGAACAGTAAAGAAACTCACTCAACTCCACACAGCGCATAGCAAGCGCATCACCCATTCGCTCATCACTCTCCATTGTATATTTGATCTGGAGGTCTGACCATTCGCTGAGTCTAAATATTTATTTTTGTAGAAGTGGTAATATTTCAAAATCTAACCATCTCCAGAGAATCTGACTTTCACCGGTTTGAAGAGCACTTCACATAAATCCTTTAGATGACATTTATCTTAGTTTAGAATGCTGTTGATTCTCTCCTCCCCCCCCCCTCCTCAGTGCAGATCTGAATGTAACACTATTTGGCCTTTTATGGGAATTCTCCAGGACGCTGCTCTCTCCTTAAAGTAAACAGAAAAAGCCATAAAGCAGACAGCTGATTTCGGTAGCCCATTGTCTTACGATTGCATTAAAGACTACAGAAGGAAGGGTTTTGAATGGTCTCTTCCCTGCTGTTCAGCCTGTGATGTTTCAACACAAATGTGATCATTAGCTCAATTTAGGTTGATCAACACCTCATATATACATAAGCCGAGTCTCCTTGCCTGACCCTCTTTATTTTGCTGACTGACATTCTTCATGAACATTTTGCTAAGCAGGTTGTGCATTAGCCAATAAGTTTACTTGATTTCTACTTTGCACCTGTGCCATCTGCAAACTTAAACCACTTAACCAGTTATGAAGATGGCATGGGTTGGGGCACGAAAGTGACTTGCTTTTCAAACATCAGTGACTCCTTGTCCCCTCTGATCAAAACAGATGGGCTGACTTGAGTTGCCATTGTGTATATTGTCTTTTCCCCACAACTGGACATACTTGAGCTACTCAGAGGAGATTGAGCAGCCTGTCAGATGTTGAACTCTTTTTTTACAATAATGTTTTATGTGAAATTAAAATCAAACATAACAATCAACGTGAAACTTGCATGCATCTGTATCTTAAATTCCAATCATAATTTTTAAGGCTCAAGAAATTAAAAAAAACAGCTTCAATGTCCTTATCCATATAGACCTCAAGAAGAAGAAGAAGAAGAAGAGGAGGAGGAGGAGGAGGAGGAGGAAGAGGAAGAGGAGTTTGGATTTACATTCCCTGTAGGAGACTCAAAGGGGCTTACAATCTCCTTGCCCTTCCCCCCTCACAACAAACAACCTCTGAGGTAGGTAGGGCTGAGAGAGCTCCGAGACGTTGTGACTAGCCCAAGGTCACCCAGCTGGTATGTGTGGGAGTGTACAGGCTAATCTGAATTCCCCAGATCAGCCTCCACAGCTCAGGCGGCAGAGCTGGGAATCAAACCCGGTACCTCCAGATTAGATACACGAGCTCTTAACCTCCTACGCCACTGCTGCTCCTAATTATAGAGGTAATTAGTCTTTATAATTATCCAAAGCAACAACTAACATAATCCAAAAAAAAAACTTTTACTCTTCTTTTATATTCTATGGAGGGTCTACTGGACACTAAGAATGTTAGCTTCGCTATTAAGTATTCTGTTAGCTTGCTCCTCCATTCCAAAGGTCTGGGTGACGGTCTGCTTTCCATCTTCTTGCAAATACAGTTCCAGCTGCTGTCACCATATATTTAAACAATTCATCATATACTTTTGGTATATTATTTGACAAGATATTTAATAACAAACATTTAGGATCTAATATAAACTTTACTTTCAATATCTTTTGCATCTCATCGTGAATCATAATCCAGTATTTTATTGCTTTTGGATATATTCCATCACATATGATAAGAAGTAGCACCAGAAGTATTGTGGCATTTCCAGCATTTTGCATTAAAACTTTTATCTACTTTAACTACATCTTTAGGTTTTATGTACTGTCTAAAACCATTTCATTTCAATTTTCTCCTCACATCTCACATTCTGTATGTTTTATTTCTTTAGTCCAAAGCCTCTTCCATTGTTCCATAGTTATATTTTCCCACAAGTTTTGCATCCATATTACCACACGGTCTTTTACTTGTTCTATTTCTGTCTTTGGCCCCTTCCACACATGCAAAATAATGCATTTTCAAACCACTTTCACAACTGTTTGCAAGTGGATTTTGCTATTCTGCACAGCTTCAAAGAGCACTGAAAGCAGTTTGAAAGTGCATTATTCTGCATGTGCGGAATGAGCCATAGTGTAATCAGTCTGTAAATTTTCCCTAGCAAGTGTCTTATATCTCCAGCAATTAACTATTCACAAGTCATTTTATTTCTCAAATGACCCCCTTCTTTTGTTAATTCTTTAGTTCAGCCCTTGTAGAGCTACCAGTGAGCTTCCCTGGTTCCAACACACACAAAATAATAATAATAATAATAGGTTTTTATACCTTGCTCTTCTCAACCTTAACAAGTCTCAAAGATGCTTACAATCACAACCAATGAAATGGTCTCCTTCATGTTAAGCTCACAGTCCCTTCAGGTTGGATTCTTGGTTGTGCCTTCTTTCCCCCCTGTTCAGAACTCACCAAGCTCTCAGATCAGACCCTCTGTGCAGTTTCTGAAACCTGTGAAAGTGTGACTTTTTGTCTCCCTTCACAGAGAGAGCAAAGGACACCCATGTATGTTCAGTGTCATGGGTTTTCCCATTCCTCCCCACATTTCCTTGACCAGCATGGTGTAGTGGTAAGGAGTGGTGGATTCTAATCTGGAGAACCAGGTTTTCAGTTCACACTCCTCTACACGAGCAGCAGACTCTAATGTGGTGAACCAGGTTGGTTTCTCCACTCCTCCATATGAAGGCTACTGGGTGGCCTTGGGCTAGCCACAGTTGTCTCAGAACTCTCTCAGCCCCACCTATCTTACAAGATGGCTGTTGTGGAGAGAGGTAAGGAAGATGATTGTAAGCCATTTTCAGGCTCCTTAAAGGCTGCAAAAAGTGGAGTATAAAAACCAAGGCCTTCCGCACACGCAAAATAATGCATTTTCAAACCACTTTCACAATGGTTTGCAAGTGGATTTTGCTATTCCGCACAGCTTCAAAGAGCACTGAAAGCATTTTGAAACTGCATTATTCTGCATGTGCAGAATGAGCCCAACTCTTCTTTTCTACCTTTGAAAACTTTCCCCAAACTGGTCCAATAGGTGATGGCCAGACTATTGTTAGGGGTTGGATACTGGAATTAAAGCGCCCATCTGCTGAAAGACGTGAATATGGCTACCCTTATTTTGGGGTATACAAAAACAACCCAACCTGAAGGACATAAATGGTCTTAGGAATGAGATTCTTGAACAACTGCTGATCCCACTTACCTCACAAGATGTCTGTTGTGGGAAGGGGAAGGGAAAGTGATTGTAAGCCACTTTGGTATGCCTTAGGCTCCTTCCGCACATGCAGAATAATACACTTTCAAACTGCTTTCAATGCTCTTTGAAGCTGTGCGGAATAGCAAAATCCACTTGCAAAACAGTTGCGAAAGTGGTTTGAAAACACATTATTCTGCATGTGTGGAAGGGGCCTTAGGGTTGAGAAAATGGGATAGAAACCCAAACTATTCCTCCTCCTCCTCCTCCTCATGGTAGCAGCAGTAGCAAAAGTAGCAGCAGCAGCAGTAGTAGTTTCACTCACCCCCTGAGCTGGCATTTTGGACATTTTAATTATTAATGCTGTAGGTGATAGACCATTGAAACAGCAATAAAATAAAATCGGCTGTCAGTCTCTTCAAAGGGAGGTTGCAGAAACAATCAGGCAAAGGCAGCCAGTGAGGGTGGGGGCAAAATGGCAACACAGCTTGGCAGGAATCAGAGGGACACTTCCTCAAGTGTAAACAAAAAACTGCACGAAAACCCCACTGCGGTACAAACAGCCCCAGTGCAAATGCTGCATGCATAAAAAGCCTCTGTACGCCACCTTGGGTGCCCATTGTGGAGAAAGGCGATGTCTAAACTCCATCATTAAAGAAAAAATAGATCCATGAGAATAATATCCCAACAAACATAGGCCCTTTCCGCACTCGCTGAAGGGCGCCCCTACCAGGCTTAGAATTCTGCCGGTGGCAGAGGAGGTGGGAGCCCACGTTCGCACGGGAGGTCGTGCGAAGGCCTGTGGCCCAGGCTAGAGGCCAAAGCGATGGGAGAGGCGGCTGACCTGCATAGGGCTGCCTCTTCCCGTCCCACTCACCTCGTTGCCTTCGTCCCTCTGCTGGACTCCTAAGACCTGCCACATTGCATGCTCCCTACCTCCAGGGGTCGGAGGAGGGACAGTGAGGAGAAGTCTCAGCAGTCCATTAGAAGCTGATGCGGGGCCGACGAGGTGAGTGGGAGAGGGGTGGGAAAACAAGCGATGTTCCCGGCGGTGCCGTTGCGCTTTCTTGCGCGCGGTGAGGAAGCAGCTGTTTTCCAAAGACCTCCCTCTGGGAGGAGGAGGTTTTTTTGGAGGTAAAGCCCTGGCAGCTGCCCACAGCATGGGTGAGTGTGGAGGAGCTCCAGATCGGCCGAAGCTGCTCGCTTGTTTTAGCAGCGCTGCCCTATCTTGGAACGGCTCCCTGGGGACGGCGTTTTTGCTGTCCCCAGGGCACCGTATATGGCCCGTGTGGAAAGGGCCATAGATAGCATAATTATATTCCAACCTGACTTGTTCCTTTGCACCTTATTTTTCTTCATTTTATTTGACTGCTTTTTTAAAAATGTGCTTGTTGCAGCTTGTATTATTTTGGAAGTGTCAGATTTCAGGTCCAACTTTTATTTTATTTTTAAAAAAAGCACCTTGTCAGGCTTCCAGCTTTTAAATCACCCATCACAATAAATGAGTTGCTTTGGAGCAGAGTTAGAAATGAATTTTGTTCAGGTGCATATTCTTTATAAATAGATTAGCAGGCATTACTAACAGGTGTGGAGGTGTGGACGTGCTAATAACATAGGAGATGGCATGACAGTTCCATTTGCTGCAGGTGCCAGCCAGGAGAGTGCTGGAGCAAAGCAACCTTCAAGATGGTGGCGGTTCCTGTTATTCAAGGGCTTGCTGTCGTCCAGAGGATAATAAGACCTTTATTAGCTCCAGCATTCTTTGCTCTTCAGCTGGCAGGCTGCATGAGGTCTACAGGGATGTCACAAAGGCGGTGTTCCCAGTAAGCCGTGTGTGTGCATGGCGGCACATTCACTACATTGATGCTGCCCAGATAAGTGGCCACCTGGAAGGGGGAACTCTCCCAGGGGGCTCAGTTCTGCTGTGTTTGGGAAGTTCCATGCAGTGGTGGGGAACAATTAGAGGAACTTTGTGCAAAAAGTCTTCACATCTTCTGCCTTCTCCTTCTCATTGCCATTGCTCCTGTTCAGGTATCCCTGTGGTTGTTTTTTTTCCCAATTCTGTCCATAAATACACAGAAAGCATTATTTAGACAGCATGATACTTTAGACAGTAGGTATATATGACAGGTAGCAGACCTGGGGTTAGAGGATGCCAATCCAGACACTCAGCTCACAAATGAACCATTCCAATCTCTAGGGTCATCTTCTGAGATATGTCTCCAGGTGCCCCCAGGTGCAGCAGTGGCACAGTGGTGTGCTCTAATCTGGAGGAACTGGGTTTGGTTCCCTTGAGTTGATTGCCACTTGAGTTGTGGAGGCTTTTCTGGACAATTCAGATTAGCCTGCAGACTCCAACACATGTCAGCTGGGTGACCTTGGGCTAGTCACAGTTCTTCAGAGCTCTCTAAGTCCCACCTACCTCACAGGGTGTTTGTTGTGAGGGGGGAAGGAACAGGTGATTGTAAGCCCCTTTGAGCCTCCTTACAGGAGAGAAAGGGGGGATATAAATCCAACTCTCCTTCTCCTTCTCCATAAGAACATAAGAACAAGCCAGCTGGATCAGACCAGAGTTCATCTAGTCCAGCTCTCTGCTACTCGCAGTGGCCCACCAGGTGCCATTGGGAGCTCACATGCAGGATGTGAAAGCAATGGCCTTCTGCGGCTGTTGCTCCCAAGCACCTGGTCTGTTAAGGCATTTGCAATCTCAGATCAAAGAGGATCAAGATTGGTAGCCATAAATCGACTTCTCCTCCATCAATCTGTCCAAGCCCCTTTTAAAGCTATCCAGGTTAGTGGCCATCACCATCACCGCAGCATATTCCAAACACCAATCACACATTGTGTGAAGAAGTGTTTCCTTTTATTAGTCCTAATTCTTCCCCCCAGCATTTTCAATGGATGCCCCCTGGTTCTAGTTTTGTGAGAAAGAGAGAAAAATTTCTCTCTGTCAACATTTTCTACCCCATGCATAATTTTGTAGACTTCAATCATATCCCCCTCAGACGTCTCCTCTCCAAACTAGAGTCCCAAACACTGCAGCCTCTCCTCATAAGGAAGATGCTCCAGTCCCTCAATCATCCTCCTTCTCCTTCTCCTTCATCTTCAACTAGATAGGCAGTGGCCAGGATGGCTTAAATTATGGAATAATCTCCCCAGAAAGATCTATGTGCTGCCAGACTTTCTTTGCCTTTAAGTGCCCTGTTAAGAAGTGATTCTCCTGGGTGTTTGACGACTGTTGTGTGTTGAGCTCATGTTGCTTTAGAAAAAAGTTGTCATCTTTATCTATTTATCAGTTCCTATCATTTTGAGCCCCCTGACCTGGATAGTGCCAGGCTACTCTGATGTTGTCAGGTCTCAGAAGCTAAGCACAGTCAGTCCTTATTATATTCGGATGGGCAACTTTCAAGAAGCTACCAAGATCATGACACAAAGACAGGCAATGACAAAATGCCTCTTCCTTGAATGTGTCTTCCTTGAAAACCCCACCAGGGTCAACATAAGAAAGTTGTGACTTGATGGGACAAAAACCATCATATTGTTAGTTCTTATGTGGCAGCATTTTGCTTAAACTTTGTGAAGTTTTCTCACCCTTTCCACATATTTAGACATTTAAATTGATGCCTTTCTCTGCCTTGCTATTCAGTGCAAAGTATGTACTCTGGCTTTAAAAAAGATAAAATGTATATGTCGATAAAATCAGGATAGCTATCGGGATTAGATAACAGGAAACAGAACAACGAAAGCAGTAAAAATATCAGTATTGATTATACACAAGTGAATTACACAAACCAAACAGAAACAATCACTACTTAACACATCGGGGAAAGGATGGGAGTGCCATTCAGTGGTGGGATCCAAAAATTTTAGTAACCGGTTCCCATGGTGGTGGGATTCAAACTGTGGCGTAGCGCCAATGGGGCTGGGTGGGACATGGAGGCATGGCCAGGCATTCTGAGGGCGGGGCATTCCTGGGGGGGCTGTGGCAAGGACGCAGCCACTGCGCCAGTCCTTGGGCGGGAAACGAATGCACGCAGGCGCAGGCTGCCACGCACGCCAGTGCACCTCCTGCTAGACTGCTTCAAGTTCTGCGCGCTACTGCTGAGAGGAGGGGCGTAACTAAGGCAAAAATCACATGGCAAAATCACCAATTAGTAACCCCCTCTCGGCACACACAAATCATTAGTAACCTACTCTTGGGAACTTGTGAGAACCTGCTGGATCCCACCTCTGGTGCCATTCATCTGTTTTGTCACCTTCTTAGGTCCCTTTTTTAAGCCCATTAACACCTTTGAATTCTGACACAAAATGGTGGACACAGGCACAAAAAATGATGCTGCACGAGGAGGAGCCAGCCACAAAATGGCTGCCACATCTTACCTTGAGTAACAGAGTTGACAATCCTTGTGCAGTGGTGGCAGCTGCTGCCAAAGCAACATCTTTTTAAAAAAATTCTGCAGAATCATATTTCCAATAGCCAATTAGAAGCCTTGCTGGGCAGAAGTCCTTCTTGGCCCCACCCACTTTCCAAAAACCAGGAAGAGATGTCAGGCACCAGGGGAGATGTCAGTAGGTATCATAGCATCTACATGTACCAAGTTGGGGATCCCTATCTCCAGTTTCAAGCTGACCCATTCTCACTGAAGTAACTGTTTATTCTTGTGTTTTTATGTTATTGTACTGCTGTTTTTACACAGTGTTGACACCATCTGTGCACAAACAAAAGAGGGAAACAAACCTAACCCTACAAAACCAGGATTAAGTACCTAATAAGGTCAAAAGTTGTTTTAGGGGCCACTAAATATAAAAAATACTAAATATCAACAACACATATGTATGTCCCGGCTTGCTGCCAGGCAAAGATATCGGGTTACAGCAGGGATCTGAGTCCAGTCCAAGAATCAGGTTTCAGCATCACAAGTCCATGCCAAGGGTCAAAATACACAGAATCCACAAGTCAAAGGAGATGTTGCAGCAGTCATGTGCCTTGTTGCAGCCAGGCTAGGCTATTCTGTTAACCCTAGTTGATATAGGCTCTTCCAGCATGTCAGGCTTCCTCCTGTGAAAACTCTGTCTCTCCCTGTGGCAGAGGTGGCATCCCTGAGCTAGCAGGCATGCACTTCTTTGTTTAACATGCAACAACTCCCTCTGTCTCTGGTCCTTTCTGCACGGGCCATTTACGGCGCCCTGGGGACAGCAAAAATGCCATCCCCAGGGAGCCGTTTGCACAGGCGGTGCTGCGAAAATGCAGCAGCACCGACCTGGCTCCCCTCCTCCTCCTCCAGGGCGGCGTCAGGCCTCCTCCAAAAACCTCCCTCCTGGAGGGAGGTTTTTGGGAAAACAGCGCATTCCCGATGGCGCGGTGTGAACGGCATCGCCGGGAACATGCTGTTTTCCCCGTTCCTCTCCCACTCACCTCGTCGCCTTTGTCACCCTGCTGGCCTCCTAAGACCCTCCCTCGCTGTCCCCTGGAGGTCGGAGGGCAGCGTGGGCAGGTCTTAGGAGGCCAGCAGGGTGATGAAGGTGACGAGGTGAGTGGGAGAGGGATGGGGAAGAGGCGGCTCTGTGCGGAGCTGCCTCTCCTGTGCCGGCCTCTGCGGGGGCCGCTCGCATGCTCCTGTGCGAATGGCCCCCACCCTTCCACCTGCAGAATTCCTGCCGGTGCAGGGGCGCCCTTTGGCCAGCAGGGGCGCCCTTTGGTGCCCTTTGCTGGAAAGGGCCACTGCCTTAGCTGACATGGACTCAGGTGAGCTAGGTGCTTGAGTTTCTGCAGCTGGAGCAGGGCTGGAGGCATGGCCTGCTTCTGCAGGCACTTCTGGCTCTGAGTCTTGAACTGGCTGTTGTTCACCCTGCAAAGTCTGCAGGGGCCCTGGTTCTCCAAGTCCAGCCCTTGTTGGTTCCCAACCTGGTCTGGGCTTACTGTTCATCCCCTGAAGACTCATTGCTCTCCAGGGGATGGCCCATGACAATGTATTTATAACAAATTAAAATCACCGACACTTGTAAAAGGCCCATAACAGCCTATGTCATACATAGTATATCACAATTGCAATACCCAGAAAGGTCCTATGGCATCAATTGTCTATAATCAAAAACACCCTACCCCCCTCAAAAAAAAGAAAAAAGAAAAAGAAACAATAATGAACCAATTTGTTAATTGACTAAGGTGACCAGATGGTTACCTTTGTGAACCGGGACGGGCAGGTAGGCGGGAAACGAAAGGGCCCCAGAAGGCCGTGCGCTCCTGCGGCAGCGCGCGCGGGAGGCTGCCGCACTGCTTTGCGCCCCAGAAGGCAGTGCGGCAGCCTTTCAAAAATTGGGACACTTGAAAAAACCCGCGGGACGCGGGACAAATTGTTTTAAGGCGGGACTGTCCCACCAAAAGTGGGACGTCTGATCAGCCTATAATAGACAGCTGGTCTCCATCATAAAAAAAAAGCTTTTCAGTCTGGTAGCTAATTATTACTGTATTATTTTGGACCACTGAGGAAGGCCAATTGGCCAAAATGCAACTGATTTTAAGAGTAAAAAAAGTGTTCCCTGGGACCCTTCTGTATATTGAAATTGTTATATTGTATGCTTAAGGTAGGCGGTTATAGGCCTTTTATGGATCGATGATTTTAATTTGTTGTAGATACATATGTGTTTCTGATATTTAGTAATTTTATATTTAGTGGCTCCCTTAATACACCATCAGTGTGTTATTTATTGTTGCAAAAAAAAGAAAGTACAGTGACAAATGCATTAATTCAGGGTGAGAAACTTCAGTGTGAGAAAAACAAACTGGTTTCTTTCTTCAAAAGGGCCAAGCTCAACTACATCAGTTTGGGCATTCTGAAACAGAGTCAGACATAGAGGTGGGATGCAGCCTATTTGCACCTATTCGGTAGAACCGGTTACTAAAAATTTCTCAGTTTGGAGAACCAGTTATTAATGATTAACTCCACTAGGGACCAGGGGGTAATCTCTGTCCCTGGGTACAACAAATCTCGTCAAGTGGGGAATGCAAAATCGTCCCCAGGGCCCCCTGCGGCCCCCTGCCCCCCATGGCACCCTCCCACGCGGTGAAATGAACCGTGAAATAATACAGCATAGTAATTCTATTTTTTTGTCTACAGGCATGTTGGGAAAGTATTATAGGTGAAGATTTTTCATTTTCTTTTTTTTTTCCTTTGAAATTTATATTGGCAGATGAGTTTAAACTACTCTTTTGATTACACTTTGACTTTCCTCTGCTAGTTTCTTCAAGGAATAGATAAAGTAGTTATAGGACTCTGAAGGGGAAGTAGAAAGTAGGGAGGGAGGGAAATATGGGAAGGAGGGAGGCAATATAGGATGTTTTAGTTGAGGGGGTTGAGAGAGATAGACAATGAGATATGTTTGTAATACGTTAACAATTGTAAACATTTTTTGCTTTCTCTCCTTACTTATGTTATTATTTAAAAGCAATCAATATAATTATATAAAAAAGAAATAATACACTACCTTTCGGTATATTGCTTTTTAAATACTTTAAACAGTCATTATTTGAACACCCAGAGGCAGGAATTGCACCTGGGCTGCAGCCCCTGTGTCCTTGCCACAGCCCCATCCAGGAATGCCCTGCCCCTGGAATGCATGGCCACGCCCCATCGTGCCCCGCCCAGCCCCATTGGTGCTACGCCACTGTTTGAATCCCACCACCATTGGAACCTGTTACTAAAATTTTTGAATCCCACCACTGGCCAGACAGCTTTCAGGACGTTGCCCAGATCCCAATGTAAATGGTCTTCCTCCAGCTAAATGATCCTCCTCCAGCGTGGTGTAGTGGTTAAGAGCAGGTGGATCCTAATCTGGAGAACTGGGTTTGATTCCCCACTCCTCCACCTGAGTGGCAGAGGCTTATCTGGTGAACCAGATGTGTTTCCACACTCCTATATTCCTGCTGGGTGACCTTGGGCTAGTCACAATTCTCTCAGAACTCTCTCTGCCCACCTACCTCACAAGGAGAGAGGAAGGGAAAGGAGCTTGTAAGCCACTTTGAGTCTCCCTACAGGAGAGAAAGGTGGGGTATAAATCCAAACAACAACTCTGCCCTCCTCCTCCTCCTCGTCCTCCTCCTTTGTCATCTTCATCTTTGTTGTCTTCATCTTCTTCTTATCTTATGGAGCCACCATGTGTACTCCTGAGCAGAAAGACAGGACATACATTTCTTAAATGAAATTTTTAAAAATAAACTGAGCAACACTTGATACTGCTATTTCATTAATGGTTTCATTCTGTACTGTGCTGATAGGTTGAATACAAATTAGCTAGCTTCTCAGATTTCTCACTGGAACACTTCCCTGTATCTTGTGTCACTTTACAGGAAAAGTTAAATTCCTCTTAATGTAATACAGTTTCTAATCTGCACCTGCCTAAAATTAAATTCTTGTTTCACAGATAAGACCAGCCATTCCTACAGGTGGCCATGAGTGAAATGCACGAGGAATGTTTTTTGGTATATACATAATGGTAGGGAAGAGTCCAAAATGCTGAATCTGCTTTGTAGGTAAAAGTCAGTCCTTAATCACTGCATCCATGGGCTCCCTTCAAATACCCGTTTATCTGTACTGTCTTATAGCAAAGTCTGGCCCCCATCTGCGGGGCCATATCTAAATCCACAGATGAGGACCTCGCTGATGCAAAATAGATTTTTCTGCAATTTTGGGGGACCATTTAAAAGTACCAGGCAGTAGGCGATATGAAAGCCCTTTGCATAAGACCCTGGAGAATTGCCACAACTCACTTTTGCACATGCAGAATAATGCCATTTCAATTCACTTTCAACGAACTTTCACAATTGTTTGCAAGTGGATTTTGGTATTCCGCACAGTAAAATCCAGCTGCAAAGTGCATTGAAAGTGGATTGAAAGGGCATCATTCTGCATGTGCGGAAGGGGCCTAAGTGGACTGTACTGACCCTGAAGGACCAAAAAGTAGTGCTATAGATACCCTGCCCCAAACCATTCCCTGTGTTGGAATTGAGCTCAGAAACAACTTGGAAGCCAACAAAGGCCTTGCAGATATATTCTCGAAAGTTGCACCTCCCAAGGAGGATTCTTGCAGAGACATTTTGGGTCAAAGATACTTTATTACTGAGAGATCAAAGAATCAAATATGAATACACATACATGCCACTCCCTTCGTCGCTGAGGGGAAACTGAGCCCAGGGCATGAGTTGCCCATGCCCCCCTACCACCCCCACTCTTCCCCGCCCTGGAACATCCCTGACACCCCCCCCGGCCCCAACATGTGACAGCAATGGCAGCACCCAGGACAAGCTGCCCCAGATGTCCTATGCGTCTGGTTTGCACAACTGCTACTTCTGCTTATGTGCTGTTCTCCGGTTATGGACAAGGAGCCAGGTTTTCATTGATCAAATTAAATGTTTGACAACCTTGACAATGCTTGACAATGCTTGACATGGCTGTTCAACAGGCAGTTTCACCTTCTTGACAGTTTAGTAGAAAATATGCCAAGGCTGTGATTTTCCCTGCTGTGCCACCGGTAGACTTTTGGAAATAGTTTTAAAAAAAAAACCTTAGTTAATTACTACTGTGATCAAAATTATATGGATGTAGTACCATGATAACTGTTTTCACTTTTTAAAAGTACATTTATGGGGAAAGTAGGGTGCAATAAATTAGAAAACAGAGGGGGTGAAAGGTAATTTTGGATTTGCGCTAAACAGAAGTGAAATCAAAATAGCATTTGGGGGTAAAAAGCAGCAAGACTTAGGAATTCCAAATTCTCTCTAATCTGGTCCAGATCAGGTTTGGGTGTACCAAATGGGTTTCTGTGGTCTCAAACTGGATATTTTGCCAATTTTCTGACTTTGCAAAGTGACATTTCCCCCCCCTTCAACCAAGTCGTGGGCAAATTACTGAAAAATGTGTGTCTTTTAATAATTGTCGTTCTTCGCATTTGTGCCATTTTTACAAGTGCTTCATATCAATTATATTCATTTTTACATTACCCTGCAAGGTAGGCTGATATTCTTAGGACCATGTTGCAGGTGCAAGACTGAAATACAGACCACATTCTGACCACAGGAGGCAAGCCGTAATGAGCATGAACTTGGCATGTTCCAGGGCTCATGGGCCCCCTCCTCTCTCCTGACTCTCCTTGAGAACTGAGCAGGCTTGGAAGGTTCTGGTTTAGAAAGACGTCAGCCAGACTCCAAATTATTGGGCCATCCAAATGTGGGAATCAGGCCAAACTGGATGCTTCAACCCAGAGGTGGGATCCAGCAGGTTCTCACCAGTTCCCAAGAGTGGGTTACTAATTATTTGTGTGTGCTGAGAGGGGGTTACTAATTGGGTCTGCTTTTCCGTTAGAAATTCCATTAGGTCAAAAAATCATAAAGTCCTGTTGTTTCCTATGTGGCTGGTTAGTGAAGGTAGAAAACGGGATAATTCTCCCTGTTGGGCTGTTTTAAAAACATGTTTTAGAAATATGGTAAAGTTCCTTGTTTAAGGAAAGCATCCTTCTTTTGATTTCTAGAAACAAAATTAAGTATTTGGAAGTGTTAAGTATTTGACAGGCAGTCAATTAGAGGAGAAGTAGTTGTTTCTGTTGGCAGTAGACGGTAGGATTTGCTATAATGAGTTTAAATTATGGACAGAAAGATACCAGCTGGAAATTAGGAACTTTTTTTTAACAGTAAGAGTTTTTTACAGTAACAGAGAAATTATTAATGCTCTGCCCCTGGAATGCCTGGCCACACCCCCATCGTGCCCTGCCCAGCCCCATTGGCACTACGCCACTGTTTGAATCCCACCACCATGGGAACCTGTTACTAAATTTTTTGGATCCCACCACTTCTCCAACCCCACAAACTAGGATTCTAGACAATGGTTTAGAGATTAAGCCAGAGCTTAATGTTATCAATAGTCAAATTAACAGCAATTCAAATTCAAATATTTTGGATGACAAAAATGAGCAGCAATTGACTGCTTTTTTTAAAAAAAAGTAATGGGATAATCTGATAGAAACAAATAGATAAGAAAGGAATAACAGTGTACATTCTCTTCCTTTGTTTTTTTCATTTGTGAACTACACGTGTTGTTTGTTCTATACACTGGTTCTGATTATGGACGGTTACATTTTAATTTTGAAAAAGATTTTAAAAAAACCAGGAGCTTGATTCCAGACTTCCAGAGCAAGGAAGATTTCAGTTGTTCCATGGGTGCCAGAGAAAGAAGGAAGAGGAGGCTAAAAAAAAAAGATCATTGAGGAGAAACAGTGGTTGTTACCCCACTTACCATGACCACCCTTTGCTGCACGCTACTCTCAGCGTGCATCATTTCTGGCACACTCCCGGGCTTCCCCACGACCCCACACTCTGCGCAGGGTCATCAAAAGGCGCCGTTTTTAGGAGCGCCAGGAATGACGCATGCTGAGGGGGCGCGAGAGTTGCAGCGTCAGGGCGGCTGCATTGTCGCCGCCCCTGTAGCAGGGAGTGCCAGGGGACCCTGCGCTACTTGGCGACAGTAGCGTGCAGCAGATGGTAAGTGGGAAAATGACCAGGGTTCACAAGATGTCTGAATTGTGCTTTTACCTAGTAAATTCAGGGCTGGGAACTATTTGAATCTGTCTCTTCCCAGTTTCCAGCCTTTGCCTTCACTCGGAATATGCTCAGCTCTGTTTCCTTTTACTCCTGTGTGTTCATATTGTTCCCTGGCAGGTAAAAAGCTGCCTCCCACCCCCAACCCCCTCACCACCTCCGGAATTCCACCTTCATGGTTTGCATCCAGTTTTTGCCCTCTGCTCCTTTGCTTTCTGATGCCTGTTCAGATAGAACGAAGCCGTGGGAGGCATTTTGCATGAGACATGAATTACCTTGGTGCTGACTTGACTTGGAGCTTCGTGAAGAGGTCAGGATGAAGATTGAGGGCTTGCCTACAGTTAAGTCAGAGCAGGATAATGCAGACACACAAGAGCCTGTTTTAGCAATGCCTCTATTTCTTCTACAGCCACCAAAAAAAACAAACCTTTCTTTTCCCTTTCCCTTTTTGGAGAAGGTTCCCTTTGCCTCCAGTCGATCCAGCTCTCTTTTCTCTGCTAGATTCCTTCTTGTCTCTTTCCTGGAAATCGTAAAAAAAATATGTTTGAGGCTGTCAGTTACTTGGAATGTAACTGACGTCTGCTCCAGGCAGGTAATACTTGGAGCACAGATTGTTATTTCAGCAGAGGCAGCCAGCTATTGGAGCACTCCTGAATTAGATTATGCTCTTTGAAAAATATGAATCTCGCTGGATTGATGGTACATTTATGTGTACATTATCTTTGCCTATGTACTCCAATGGAGCATCTGTCTTTAATCTTAGCGAATTCTGACAAGATGTCTCATAAGCATACAAATTGAGCAAGTTCCCAATGCAAACTAATCAAGTTCCTGCTGACAACCTGCACCATCATTCTATTTGAGGTGCGATGGCATTTTCATGCCTCCTCACCCCCCCCCCCATCAAGTCATGACTAATGGATGAGAGTGTTAACATGTTTCATCCGCTCTACCCACCCTGAGAGTAACCCAAGTCAAACAGCAAATCTAGCGCTCGGGTTTAAAAGGGGGACTCGTGCACCGTTCTCCTTGAACAATGGAAAGAGAGCTCTTGTCGCCTTGCAGATCTGAAATGCCTCACCTGAGCTTTGCAGGATCCCAGAATTAGTCTGCAGGGCTCTGACTTAATAAGGACTGCTGTGTTTTTAAATTGGGACCCAAGATCGGACGGATTTGTTCACTGGTGCCGACAGCCACCCGGACTCAATAAATATTTGATTCTCGGTGTGAAGTGATGATTGCATGCAAGGTGGAGATATTAATACAGGAGACACCAAAAGCATCCATTTTTGAAAACAGCTGTAGACAAGGAGCAGCAGCCTGTTCAAATCAGACCCTACCCAACCAACACATTCACAACTTGGATGGAAAGAAGGGAATTGCTGTGAATGCAATTTTGAAAGTGTTGTGTTTTAGGTTTTGGAAAACAATGGACTCCATCTTTTAAGAGCCTTCTCCATGTGGAGAGGAAGAGGGAAGGAGAGATTGAGAGAGACTTCTTTTCCTTCCCCTACCAGCTTATTCGGTCCCTTCAGGTGAAAACATATTTCTCCGGCATAACAAAAACACCTATGTTATTATTTTCCACTATAAATTGTAAAATGACAACATATTAATTTTGGAAAGAGAAGTTTTCTGAATATCAAAACAATGGATATCAAACTTCCAAATGGGGAAGTAAGATTTTTTAAAATTATGTTATAGATAATGTCATTGTATAGTGTTAGGTTGTTGTTTCGTTTTTTCCCTTTGTTATTGATGTTTTGTATGACGGAGTATGTAAGTAGATGGGCGTACTGTTGATGAAGTGACATTTATTATATAATTATTAATTCTAATAAACTTTATTATTAAAAAACACCTATTGCAAGCAGAAAGAATGCGTATCACAAATCTGCCATTTTGGTCAGGGTCATTATTCTAGGATATAAATTAAATTTATTCTTAATTGCGTAATTGGCAGGAGTGACTGAAATGCTGTTGTACTGCAATGAATTAGAAGAGCAAATAATACAGCAGAGATGCCGGATAACAAAATTAAGTTACAGTAAATACAGCAACAGCAAACTATCTGTGCAAGCGCTCAGTCAGGGTGTCTGCGCAGTCTATCGGTGCCTGTATGTCTGCCTCTCCTCTTTTGCTGGAAGAAAAGGGAGAGATCTTTCCAGAAGCTCATGTGATCCCAGGCATGTGGCTTCAACAGTTAACTCTCGCTTGGCTGAATAAAGCAGGCTCTTGTAAAATCCAAACAAATGCCCATTGTGTATTAAAAAGAAGAAGAAGAAGAGTTTGGATTCATATCCCCCCTTTCTCTCCTGCAGGAGACTCAAAGGGGCTGACAATCTCCTTGCCCTTCCCCCCTCACAACAAACACCCGGTGAGGTGGGTGGGGCTGAGAGAGCTCCGAGAAGCTGTGACTAGCCCAAGGTCACCCAGCTGGCGTGTACGGGAGTGCCCAGGCTAATCTGTATTCCCCAGATAAGCCTCCACAGCTCAGGCGGCAGAGCGGGGAATCAAACCCGGTTCCTCCAGATTAGATACACGAGCTCTTAACCTCCTGCGCCACGGCTGCTCCTAAAGTACTAAAGCGATTAAATCTTTGCATTGCAACAGCAGAACACTGAGAGACCTATTTCTTTTCAAAGCTGCTGTTTCACCAATCAAATAATATAATTAATTACAGCCATTTCTTGCTTGGTTTTGCCTGCTAAGGTGTGATTCATTGCATACAAGCAACTCAGTAACCTTATGACGTGATTTCCCTCTGGCATGTTCCTGCACTTTGTTCTCTTTACTAGGATTTTAACGTGCATTTTTTTTTTAAAAAAAAGAAAGGTCTTCAATTAACGAGGACACTTTCTGCAAAAATCCCCCCAAACATTTGTAAAACATTTTTACCCCCCCCCCCCCCCGCACTATTATGTATGTCTGCGCTCAGCACCTACAAATGATTCCTGGTTGCCATTTTTCCCTTCTCTTCTCCCATTTGGTTTTGAGAATGTGGCTTCTATTCTCCACAGCAGAGTTCTGCAGTTCTCTGCACCTTCGGAAGTCCATGCTTCAATGGCACCCCCTCCCCCCCCAAAAAAAAGATACCTGCTGGAAAAACAAAGGAAAATCTGCAAGAAAAACAGGTGAAGGGCAAGAAGTGAGCTGAGAAAATGGCACTGAGGGCAGAGAGGTGTGACGGACATCTTAAAGGGACCACACAGGCGAATGAAGCTGTTTTGAAAACATTTTAACTAAAGAATCATTTGAAAGGGCATTAAGAACATAAGAACATAAGAACAAGCCAGCTGGATCAGACCAAAGTCCATCTAGTCCAGCATTCTGCTACTCACAGTGGCCCACCAGGTGCCTTTGGGAGCTCACATGTAGGATGTGAACGCAATGGTCTGTTAAAGGCATTTGCAATCTCAGATCAAAGAGGATCAAGATTGGTGGCCATAAAATCGACTTCTCCTCCATAAATCTGTCCAAACCCCTTTTAAAGCTATCCAGGTTAGTGGCCATCACCACCTCCCGTGTGGGCAGCATATTCCAAACACCAATCACTTGCGTTGGAAGTGAAGAAGTGTTTCCTTTTATTAGTCCTAATTCTTCCCCCCAGCATTTTCAATGAATGCCCCCTGGTTCTAGTATTGTGAGAAAGGAGAAAAATTTCTCTCTGTCAACATTTTTCTACCCCATGCATAATTTTGTAGGGGCTTCAATCATTATCCCCCCCTCAGCTGCCTCCTCTCCAAGTAAACTAAAGAAAAGTCCCAAATCAGCTGCAGCCTCTCCTCATAGGGAAGGTGCTCCAGTCCACTCAATCATCCTTGTTGCTGCCCTTTCTCTGCACTTTTCTATCTCCTCAATATCCTTTTTTTGAGATGCGGCAACCAGAACTGGGACACGAAGAGTACTCCAAGTGCGGTCGCGATTCACTGCTTTATATATAGGGGCGCATGACAATCTTTTTTGCAGTTTTATTCTCAATTCCTTTCCTGCAATTATCCCCAGCATAGAGTTTGCCTTTTTTACAAGCTGCACCGTAATGCATTGAGTTGACATTCCCATGGAACTATCAACTAAGACGCCTTACAAACCCCTTTCCTGGTCTGTGACTGATAGCACTGACCCTGTAGTGTATGTGAAGTTTGGATTTTTTGCCCCTATCTGTGCATCACTCTTACATTTTGCTACATTGAACTGCATTTGGCCATTTCTGGAGCCCACTCTTCCCTGAATTTATCAAGGTCAGCTTGGAATGCTCTTAGCAATCCTCTTGTGGTTCTCACTACTCCTACATAATTTGAGTATCATCTGCAAACTTGGCCACCACGCTTACCCACCCCTACTTCCAGGTCATTTATGAATAAAGTTAAAGAGCACTTGGTCCCAAAACGGATCCTTGGGGGACACTCACTCACTACATCTCCTCCCATTGTGAGAATCTTCCCATTTACACCCACTCTTTTGTTTCCTGTTTCTCAAGCCAGTTTTTAATCCATAGGAGGACTTCCCCTCTTATTCCTTCATTAAGGAGTTTTCTCAACAGTCTCTGGTGAGGAACTTTGTCAAAAGCCTTTTGGAAATCCAAGTAGATACCGTCCACCTGTTCACCTTGTCCACAAGTCTGCATACGCCTTCAAAGAATCCCAGTAAGTTTGTAAGACAGGATTTTGTTCTCTGCAAAAGCCATATGCTGGACTCTTTCTCAGCAGGTCTTGCTTTTCTCTACATGTTTAATAATTTTATCTTTAATGATAGATTCTACCACTCTGCTGGTGAACAGATGTCAAACTGACTGGCCTGTAATTTCCCGGGTCCCCCCTAGATCCTTTCTTAAAGATTGGTGTGACATTGGCCATCTTCCAGTCTTCAGGGATGGAGCCTGATTTCAGGGATAAGTTGCATATTAAAGTGAGGAGATCAGCAGTGCTTGAGCTCTTTAAGAACTCTTGGGTGAATGCAATCTGGGCCAGGGGATTTGGTAACATTTAGTTTATCAATGGCTGCCAGAACTTCTCCCTTGTCTACCACTATCTTCGCTAGTTCCTCGGATTCGCCTCCTGAGAAGCTTGGTTCAGGTGCAGGAATGTTCCTCACCTCCTCTTGGGTGAAGACAGATGCAAAGAATTCATTCAGCTTCTCTGCAATCTCCCTGCCATCTTTTAGCACACCCTTTGTTCCTTTGTCATCTAACGGGCCTTACCGCCTCTTTGTTGGGCTTCCTGCTTTTGATGTACTTGACGAACTGTTTGTTGCTGGTCTTGATGTTCGCAGCCATGCGTTCCTCATAATCCTTTTTTGCCTCCCTTACAGCTAACTTGCTTCTCTTTTGCCACCATTTGTGTTCCCTCTCATATTCTTCATCAGTCAAACTGGACTTCCATTTTCTAAAAGACATTTTCTTTTTTCTGATAATTTCCTCAACCTCTCTTGTTAACCACGGCGGCTTTCTTTTGGACTGGGTGCTGCCTTTTCTAACCTGTGGAACACATTCCAGCTGAGCTTTTATTACTGTGTTTTTAAATAACCTCCAAGCATCCTGGACAGTTTTGACTCTCTTGATTTTCCCTTTCAGCTTCCTGCGTGACTATCCCCCTCATCTTTGAGAAATTTCCCTTTCTGAAGGCTTAATGTAACTACATTAGTAGTTGCCACTTGTCTCGCATGCTGAGATACTGGAATCTGACAGCATTAGGACAAGCAGTTCCCTATCGGCTCAACACTCCTGGATCTCTGCACCAGGTCCTGGGTCCCACATAGAATTAGATCTAGGATCACCTCTCCCCTGGTTGGTTCCACAACCATCTGCTCTAAGTTACAGCCATTCAGTCTCTCTAGGAATGCTCTCTCCTTACTATGACCTGAACATGCATTTTTCCAGGTTTATATGGGGATAGTTAAAATCACCCATTACTAATTACATATATTTTTGTTTCTTTGTTGGCCTTTTTCAATTTCTTTTCCCATCTCAGAATCCTCTTGTGCACTTTTGGTCTGGGGGACGCATAATATATTCCTTTAATATTAAACTGTCCCTCACACTCTGGTGCATTGATATCCATTAGGTGATTCTGTAGGGGAACCAGCTCCCCTTGCATTGTCTATTTTATGTGGATTCTATGCTCTCTTTGATGTAAAGGGCAACTCCACCCCCCCAATGCGTGCCCTGTCTCATCTCTTCCTATAGATACTGTAGCCTGGTATAACAGCATCCCACTGGTTCTCCTCATTCCACCATGCCTCTGTGAAGGCTCACTATATCAAAGTCCTCCTTCTAAACTCTGTACTCTAGCTCCCCCCATTTTAGGTCGAATGCTTCTACTATTAGTACAGAGACACCTGTATACCCTGCCTCTGTCCTTAACCTGGGATTTATGTGCTTTCACCCTCAAGTCTTTTGCAGACACTATCCCTTGTCACATGCATATATTTGCTATGTTCCTCGCTTGTATGAAGGGTTGATTTAGAAAAACCTCCCTCTCTGTCTGCATCCCCATAGAAACTGTATTCCGAACCGAAGTCACCTCAGCTCCTGTCGGCTTTCCCCCAGTGATCAGTTTAAAAGCTGTTCTGGCCACCTTTTTAATGCTGAGCGCCAGCAGCCTGGTTCCTTCTTGGTTAAGATGAAGCCCGGCCCCGCTTGTACAGGCCTGCCTTGTCCTGCAAGGTTCCCTCTTCCAGTTCCTGACAGATCTGAAACCCTCTGCCTTACACCACCTTCTCATCCACGCATTGAGCCCCTGTATCTCCGCTTGCCTAGCTCGCCCTGCGCGTGGAACGGGTAGCATTTTTGAGAATGCCCCCTTGGAGGTCCTGGGCTTCAACCTGTTTCCTAGCAGCCTAAATTTAGCTTCCAGAACCTCCCGGCTACATTTCCCAATGTCGTCGGTGCCAATGTGGACCACAACTGCTGACTCCACCCCAGCACTGTCTAAAAACCTATCAAGATGAAGCGAGACATCCGCAACCTTTGCACCAGGCAGGCAAGTCACCATGCGGTCATCACGCCTCTCACAAACCCAACTCTCTACATTTCTAATGATGGAATCACCCACTACGAGGAGCCCCCCACCTCCCCGAGGGGTATCATTCAATTAAAACATCTTCGAGGCTGCAAATAACATGTTCTGGGGTACAAAACAATGCAGAATTCCATAGAAGAAATATTATATTTCCTGCCCGCAACATCTTATAAAGTGTCTGTGATGGAAGGGCCTAGGTTTAAGACTTCACATTCTAGCTCTGAGTGTCACAAAGGGTCACGTTCCTCAAATGATCCTGGTCCAGATTCCTTGACATGTTGATTTCCTCTCAAAAACAGCCCCTGGAGCGGAGGCACGACCCAGATTCAGTCGGCAAAGCTATGGGTTAACCAGACTGTTCGGCAAGCAGAAAAACTCAGGCTTATTTCTCGGCATCGCTACTGAAAAGGATCAAGCTGTGAGAGGCCTCTATTTCAGATCCTGGAGAGCTGTTGCCAACCAAAGTTGACAATATTGAACTCGACAGATCTTGATGGTTGTCTGATTCACTGTAATGCAGCTTCCTGGGTAGCCCCAATTCAATCAAGACTTCTACATAGTTTTGGAACTGAAATGATCTTGGCCACCCTTGTTTATGACCCTCTCCAAGAAAGAGATAGAGGAAAGACAACAGTATTGATATTCTTGGGGTCAGCAGCTTTCAAAATGGTCTATTATGATAATCTTCTGATCTGGCCAACCAAGATAGTTTCGGCGGTAACACACTTCATTGATTCCCACCATATATAGCAGATCAGGGACATCTCAGCTCCTTATCACCTGTAGTATAGGGCCCTAGAGCATTTTATTTTTGTCTCCCGTGTGTTTTGTTGTGTTTTGTTTTGATATGAAATTGATGCTGGAAGGCATCAGGAAGTTTGAAACGAATTCTCATCAGTATGAGGATGACATCCAGTTTTAGGTCTCCCTCGTATCCAAAATGCAATAAGACAGTTGATATTCTAAATCCATACTAGTGTCTGAAGACAGGGAAAAAAAGAGGACCAAAATCATGAAGACAGTTCTGATCAAGATGGAGGTCCTTTTCTTTGTCAGTGGTGCCATCCAAAGAACAACGCATCAGTCTGTTTTGACTGGGATTCACCTCTTCCTTTAAAAGCAGTTCTCAGCCAGATGTGTATTTTGATCCATGTCTATAGAGGGTGGCTCAGGTGTTCCTTGTGTCATCATTACCACACTTCAGCTGGTGTACTATCGGCAATCTTTCCTAGACAGTTATTTGAGTGTGCTGCAATTTATTTATTTATTTATATTTATTTATTTATTGTTTAAACTTATATACCGCCCAATCCCCTAGGGGCTCTGGGCGGTGTCCAACATAAAACATAATTATAAATAAATTACTAAAACCTTTAAAACAGCGAATAACAGTAATAGAGGCGTCCGCCACCCCACTTTAAAAATTCTCCCCAGGAGAGAGGGAGGACAGAATCCCATTAGATGATGGATCAAGATGACAAAACTAACTGGGTATGCTGTGGCCTGACATTACAGGGCTGGAGCCAAGATCACACCTGTACTTGCTGTTATCTGTAGCCTGAGGGCCTTGCTACTCTGTCTCTTTGTGGCTTGCTTGTAACTAGTGAAGTATGCATACCTTCCCCCATCTCCCATTTCCTGGAGAAGGGAGTACGTCTGTCGCTGCCTTGGGCTAACTCAAGGGTCTGCAACCTGCGGCTCTCCAGATGTTCATGGACTACAAATCCCATCAGTCCCTGCCAGCATGGCCAATTGAGCCTCCTCTTCCTTCTTTCTCTGGCACCCATGGAACAACTGAAATCTTCCTTGCTCTGGAAGTCTGGAATCAAGCTCCGGGTTTTTCAAAAATCTTTTTCAAAATTAAAATGTAACCGTCCATAATCA